>NC_082383.1:20692410-20702410 GCF_031168955.1 Gadus macrocephalus
AGAAAGAGAGAGAGACAGACAGACAGAGAGGGAGAGACAAAGAGAAAGAGAGAAAGACAGAAAGACAGAGAGGGACAGAAGGCACAAAGACACACAGAGGCAAAGAAAGAGAGGAGGGAGAGACAAGAGGAAAAGGAACACACAAAGACACAGAGACCATTTGAAGAAGAGGAAGATAATACGATCATCATCATCATCATCACCTAGTCATGACAAGCCAGTATGTGGAATAATTGAATCTATTGTACACTGCTATACTGTGGCAGTGTGTGTGTGTGTGTGTGTGTGTGTGTGTGTGTGTGTGTGTGTGTGTGTGTGTGTGTGTGTGTGTGTGTGTGTGTGTGTGTGTGTGTGTGTGTGTGTGTGTGTGTGTGTGTGTGTGTGTGTGTGTGTGGGGGGGGGGTGCGAGACAGCTGTGGAGCTGAAGAAGTGTTATCTACTCTACTGTGAGACGTTATTATCTATTTATAGATGTGGAAGAGGCATTTAAGGTGTTTCATATCTCTCTATCTCCCCACCTCGCTCTCTCTCTCTCAACCTCTCGTTAACAAGGCTTTTGGGAGTGTATGCGAATGAGTGTGTGTGTGTGTGTGTGTGTGTGTGTGTGTGTGTGTGTGTGTGTGTGTGTGTGTGTGTGTGTGTGTGTGTGTGTGTGTGTGTGTGTGTGTGTGTGTGTGTGTGTGTGTGTGTGTCCACATGCACACATGAGCCCTGGGACAGACACATCTAAAAGAGTGTGAACAGCGAACTATGTGTTAGATATTCATGACAGGCAAGCATCGACTCAGAATCCACGCTCAGACAGCCCCCTCTGGTGGCCACACAGCGCAGCACACATTTACAGCTCACGGGAAGATACAGCAGACATACAAATCAACTAAATAAGTTATGTAATGGAAAAATAGATCTGTACATTTTTTTTCTAACTGCCATTCATTAATTATGCCTTTTCCTTCTCCCCCTTGGGGGGGGGGTCAAGGGGTCAACGTATCCAGCTGAGAAGGCACCTCTTTGCCTCCCCCTTTTAACAATGTGGGGAGGTCATCTGTTGTTGTTCCATCACCTGTTTTACCAATACTGTGGTTCGATTGGGAATCAGAGCTGACCTCAATATTCCTGACACCTGTCTGCCATGAAGAAGACGTAAATCATTCTATATGTAAACTGTATAAGTAATCCTTGCTTTTGTCAGTGCATTGGACACGTTAAATTATTACCAGATTTACGTGTTGCAGAACACAGTACAGGAAAAATACGAGTGTATGCTCAATGTTAGTGTGTGGAGTCAAGACATAATGCATCAAACGTGACCTGTGTCCTCCTGAATCTCTGTAAGTCCCTGTGGATAAAAGCACATTTGACGGTAGTGGTTATCCATCTATTGATCTAAATGAATCAATACTCCAGAGTTTGGAGCACTTATAAGAAACCCAGAGGATTGTTCATTTTGAATATTGTTATTTAGGCTTCCCAGCAGTGTCTATAAGAATGACTCAACTGAAGTCAAGCACATCTTATTTAGTAGACTCGTTCATCGCAGTTTCAGTCTCAGAGGGCTCCATGGACCCACATAAACAGCCACAACCCCTGACGCTATACCTGGATAAGGACAGACTCCCCACACCCAGGGGGGGGGAAGAGACCTTGAGAATAAGCGTGGTTGATTCTGGTTTCACGTCGACTTTCACGTCGACCGATCACAGCCCTTGCGGCTGCGTCGCCTCGACGGTGTGTTACAGTTTTTGGGGAGGCTCCGACAGGCCCATGCGGGTGGACGTCGTGGAACCATAATCAGCCCTTGACCGAGAAGAGGGACCCCCCCCCCCCCCCCCCCCAGGGCTGGGGAGTGGGGTGAAAGGTGCTGAATGGATGGTCGTATAATGGCGGCACAAAGCAGAGCGGAACCAAGGTTACGTGAGACGCTGACATTAAAAGAGAGCAGCCAGGATGAAAAGGAGCGAACGGGGAAGGAGGGAGAAAGACGGTGAATGAATGAATATGACTGATTGGTTTCCATGGTTACGGTTCATGAGCTTGTGTGGGGGGTGGGGGTGTATATAAAAGAACCTTCAGGCTCGATACACATCACTGTCACGTGTACACAAACACACACCCCCAAAGGCGCGCGCACACACGCACACGCACACACACACACACACACACACACACACACACACACACACACCGACACGCACATGCACATGAACACACACATGCCCTTATTTGCAGTGGATTGATGGATTAGTTATTGAATTTGGGCTCAGGAGTGAGAACAATGGACTGTGTGGTTGTCAGTGCAATACGATCCATATCTACCTTCCATGATGAGCCAATGATAAGACGTTCAGCTTACTTCCTCCAAAACCACCTCTCTGTGATTGGCTGACCGGGAGCGAGTTGGCGGAGCATAACCGTCGTATCACCTCATCAATACATTAATCACTGCTGGTCGTCAGAGCACCCCAATCAGATCCCAATCAGATGTGAGGGATCAATACACGCACGTCCCTGATCCATCGGGCAAATCAATCCCAGACTTTTATCAAAGCAAACCTCTGCAACCAAACAAGATGTAACTCCTCCCATTGCACCTTGATTTCAGGCCCAGACTCTGTGCCCTCTCCTCAGAGGATCTCTGAATCTCTAACAGAGTAGGACTGATGGACCTCTGATCGCCTTCAACCAAGCCTCTGACAGCCATAGTGACACCCAGAGAGAGAGTGACACCCAGCGAGCATGACAACCAGAAAGAATGATACCAAGAAAGAATGACACCCAGATCGGGGGCGGCCGAGCAACTCAGAGGGGCCGAGGCAGAAGAGATGGAGAGTGAAGTGAGAAGAGAGGAGAGAAGAGAGAGGAGAGAGGAGAGAAGAGAGAAGAGAGGGAGGGAGAGGGAGAGGGAGGAGAGAATAGAGAAGAGAGGGAGGGAGAGGGAGAGAGAGGAGAGAGAGAAGAGAGGAAAGAGAGGAGAGAGGGAGGGAGAGGGAGAGGGAGGAGAGAGAGAAGAGAGGAGAGAGAAGAGAGAAGGAGAGAGAGAGGGAGAAGGAGAGGGAGAGAGAAGGAGAGAGAGAGAGGGAGAGGAGAGAGAGAGAGAGAGAGGAGGAAGTGGAGAGAGAGGGAGAGGGAGAGGGAGAGAGAGTGAGAGAGAGAGAGAGAGAGAGAAGAGAGAAGAGTGAGAGAAGGAGAGAGAGAGAGAGAGAGAGAGAGAGAGAGAGAGAGGAAGAGAGAAGAGAGAGGAGAGAGAGAGGAAGAGAGAAGAGAGAAGAGAGAGGAGAGAGAGAGAGAGAGAGAGAAGAGAGGAGAGAGAGAAGAGAGGAGAGAGAGAAGAGAGAAGAGAGGGAGAGAGAAAGATGGAGAGCGAGAGAGAGAGAGAGAGAGAGACAGCGCGCGAGAGAGAGAGAGAAATATATAGAGAAAGAGTATGAATGTGAGAGAGATAACGAATGAATGAATGAATGAATGAAAGGAAGAGGAAGCGAGACAGATGGAGAGAGAGGGAGAGAGAGAGGGATGGATTCAAGAAAGCACACACTGAAATAAAAACGGGTACACCGTGGTCCCCTTTTCTGGTGTAGCAGGAGCAGGAGGGAGTGATATCAGCGCTGGGTGTAGGGTGACATCACTGGCAGCCAAATGGAGCCCCCCGGTCATCGGCATATTTAAGATGGACTTATTCTACCAGAGAAATACACGTCAGAGGCTCCCAAAGATAGATCAAATGAAGCAATGCCGGAGGAATCCATCTGAATGCAACAACTTATTCCCAACCTATGAGTACCATAAATGTTACTTTTGCTGCTACTACTACTACTTAAACTGCTCTGCTTTAGCTACTACTGCTACTGCTACTATTACTACTATTACTACTACCCATGCTGATGACTGAGCACGGTGCCTTCATCCCGATTTAACAAACTAAAACCAGCTCATCTCCCGGAGCAGCCTACAGGTCTATAAAAAAAAAAAAAAAAGACTTAAACCTCTTCTACTTCTGCATTATCATGTCAGAGGAAGAGGATTAATAAGGCGGTGAAGACAGATTTAGAAGGTCACAAAGAAAACCTTAAGCTAGAAGACACACCAGAAGCTAGGACAAGCAGCAATACGTCTGCAAGCTAGGGGACACACCAGAAGCTAGGAGACACACCAGAAGCTAGGGGACACACCAGACGCTAGGGGACACACCAGAAGCTAGGGGACACACCACTGTCTGGAGGCTAGGGGACACACCAGAAGCTAGGAGACACACCAGAAGCTAGGAGACACACCGGAAGCTAGGAGACACACCGGAAGCTAGGAGACACACCACTGTCTGGAGGCTAGGGGACACACCAGAAGCTAGGGGACACACCAGAAGCTAGGGGACACACCACTGTCTGGAGGCTAGGGGACACACCAGAAGCTAGGGGACACACCACTGTCTGGAGGCCAGGGGACACACCAGAAGCTAGGGGACACACCACTGTCTGGAGGCTAGGGGACACACCAGAAGCTAGGAGACACACCAGAAGCTAGGAGACACACCGGAAGCTAGGAGACACACCGGAAGCTAGGGTACACACCACTGTCTGGAGGCTAGGGGACACACCAGAAGCTAGGGGACACACCAGAAGCTAGGAGACACACCGGAAGCTAGGGAACACACCACTGTCTGGAGGCTAGGGGACACACCAGAAGCTAGGGGACACACCACTGTCTGGAGGCCAGGGGACACACCAGAAGCTAGGGGACACACCACTGTCTGGAGGCTAGGGGACACACCAGAAGCTAGGAGACACACCAGAAGCTAGGAGACACACCGGAAGCTAGGAGACACACCGGAAGCTAGGGGACACACCACTGTCTGGAGGCTAGGGGACACACCAGAAGCTAGGGGACACACCAGAAGCTAGGGGACACACCGGAAGCTAGGAGACACACCGGAAGCTAGGGGACACACCACTGTCTGGAGGCTAGGGGACACACCAGAAGCTAGGAGACACACCACTGTCTGGAGGCTAGGGGACACACCAGAAGCTAGGGGACACACCACTGTCTGGAGGCTAGGGGACACACCAGAAGCTAGGAGACACACCAGAAGCTAGGAGACACACCGGAAGCTAGGAGACACACCGGAAGCTAGGGGACACACCACTGTCTGGAGGCTAGGGGACACACCAGAAGCTAGGGGACACACCAGAAGCTAGGGGACACACCGGAAGCTAGGAGACACACCGGAAGCTAGGGGACACACCACTGTCTGGAGGCTAGGGGACACACCAGAAGCTAGGAGACACACCACTGTCTGGAGGCTAGGGGACACACCAGAAGCTAGGGGACACACCACTGTCTGGAGGCTAGGGGACACACCAGAAGCTAGGAGACACACCAGAAGCTAGGAGACACACCGGAAGCTAGGAGACACACCGGAAGCTAGGGGACACACCACTGTCTGGAGGCTAGGGGACACACCAGAAGCTAGGGGACACACCAGAAGCTAGGGGACACACCAGAAGCTAGGGGACACACCACTGTCTGGAGGCCAGGGGACACATCCCAATCAGGGGTCGTTCCTTCGCACGATTCCAGCCATACCGCGTGGGTGCCGCCCCCAGGAACATTGTAGGCTACTGTTTCAACTATTTCAATGCGGTTTACATGAAACACAATACAAGTCTTTGGGTTGTGTGCAAGGATGCGTAATAACATATGGCTTATGCTACGGAGAGGCGTACATGTGGGATTTTGAGAAATTGCAGCTTTATTTTAATAAAATATGATGATGATATCCATATAGATGGATATTGATATCATGGTATAGGTTTCTACTTGTCAGAAATGTCAGGTTGTTTAGGGATAACAGGCTTAAGTTGCCTCATGCTGTTTTGATTAAGTAGGTCGCCGTTGACCTGCCTTGTCTTAAGCTTCTCAGTGCCCGGTTTAATCCTGCGAGTCCCTGACCATCAAATACCTGAACTTGAACCTCTTCTGCTTCTCCATTATCATGTCAGAGTGAGAGAACGTAATTGCAGTGAAGACAGATTTAGAAGGGCTGAAAGAGAAGCTTCAGGTCTTAGGATGATGACACAGGAAAGTAGAAAAACAAATTAAACAAACAAATGATCGGGACCGCGATGGATACAATCAATACACACACAAATCAATACAAAAGAAACGGGATATCGGCACACACAAGTCACACATATCATGACTCCTTCGGGCTCCAGGTTGAATGCACGTTGCTGACGTTCACTGCTCCTCGTCCAATCAGAGGCCAGAGAATCCGCCGACTCACCTCCACAAACAGGAAGCAGGGAACGATGGAGCTGCTGCTCTTCAGCCCTGGCTTCTCCTCCGCCGCCATCCTCCTCCTCTTCTCTTCCTCTTCCTCCTCCCGGGGTCCTTCTCCCCCTCTTCTCCGGGTCGACTCAACGCACGCCTGGGGACGGACGACAGGACACAGGAGGTTAAGGAGTAGAGCAGGTAGGCTGGTAACCGTGAGGTTGCTGGTTCGATCCCCGGCTCCTCATAGAGTGTCGAGGTGTCCCTGAGCGAGACGCCTCACCCTGACTGCTCCAGACGAGCTGGCTGTCGCCTTGCGTGGCTGACACGCGCCGTCGGTGTGTGAATGTGTGCATGAACGGGTGAATGTTAGGCAGTATTGTTATGCGCTTTGAGTGGCCACTGGTTAGAAAAAAGTGCCGTATAAATGCAGTCTGTTTACCATTTAAGATCAGGAGATGACACCAACAGAGCCGAGGATGATGGTCAAACCGGATTAATCCAGACGGAGGAGGTTTAATCGGGTTGGCTCGGCTCAATCACATTTATACCCTCAACTGATTTTGTTTTATTGAGGTCATCTATATGATGAAGGGTCTATGAAAGAGTGAACAGGTTTAGGATTTGGTCATTAAGGTCAGGATACTTTTACGTCTAAACTCCGGCTGTGTGATTCCCCAACCCCCCCCCCCCCCCCCCACCCGCCTTCTAAAAGTTCCCTCCAGAACTCATTAATTTTTTATTTTAACAATACTTTGTAAACATTAATTAACATGGATTATCCAAGGCCTCCATCTTCAGCTTGGGTATTTGAAACCGGGATATAAAAAGGAACTAGGCACGCCCAACATCAACAAAATCAACAACAACAACAACAACAGAAGTATCCTACAAATAAGCCCCTTGCGTGTTCTGTGATGTCAGAAGACCTCCCCCTAACCCAGTGCTTATGAATTTATTAATACGACACCGCACCGCGTGTTATTACATCTCCCCGCCATGGGGAAGATGTACTAATATGCGTACATCCCATCGCGGTGAATATTTAATTGGAGATGAACTGTTGGGAGGAGGAGGAGGAGGAGGAGGAGGAGGCGTGGTGGGTCCTCTGCGACCAGCCACCCTGCCTGCGTCTCACAACACACCATCACAGCCTTCAGAACCAAGGGGCTGCTGCAACGTTGCATGAAAAAACGCTTTGGCCTTCTTCAGATTTCAATGCTTTTAAAATGTGACGCCCGCCAAGTACCAGGAAAAGCCTTCTGATTGTCGCCTGGTCCTACCAGACTCTCGTACTTCATTTCATTTGTACAGAGAGTCTGGTCCTAATCAATAGACAAACGTTAACTCACTTGAAGGCGGGTGTCTGTTGAAGTTTAAAACTATTGGATCTGCCCAGTGCCACTCTGGATCTGTCATAACCAATCGCTAACGTTTGGCCGGGAATCACGCGCAGGCTGTAAACAAACCAAACACCGTGCGTGAAGATGTCCGTCAACGAGAGCTGGCTTTAACGTCATTGATCTCAGCCAGGAGGGGGTAGACTTATCCCATTGTAAGTTATTACAACAGGAGTATTAGTAGCTAATGTTTAACCTCCGCTCATTTTCAGCTCCCCGCACCGTCTTAAGGCAGCTTTAGCAGCAGTGGGGACAGGACTCAGCCAGTGTTAGCCACATATCCAGCGATAATAAGTTTGAATGAGACTCAGTCACTGGTCACTAAGTCGTTGCTAATGAGATCAAGTCAGTGTTAAATATACACAGCTCCTCTCTGAGGATTAAACCATCGCCACGAGGACAGCTGGGTACATAGATTGATTTATCAAAGGAGAGGGGAGGAGAGAGGAGAGAGAAGAGATGAGAGGCAAAGTTTGTTATGTCAATGAATCAGTTATTTTTTGCTGGAAAGAATGGTTATAAAATACTGTATGGATCTCTCTCTCACACACACACACACACACACACACACACACACACACACACACACACACACACACACACACACACACACACACACACACACACACACACACACACACACACACACACACACACACACACACTGCGAGTCGGACAGAGTAAGGGAGAAAGAGTGAGAGAAGAGAACGAAGTAGCTCACGAACATCTACACTAAAAGGCAGAGGCACCATCATTGACCGTCCTGTTGTGACCACCAGACTCCCCTGTCCTCCCAGACACTCCCATCCAAGTGCTTCAGTACTACCTGTCTACTGGAAGTAAAGTACTACATAATGAGAGGGTGGTTGGGAGCTTGTTTCAGCACCATTCTGGCAACGTTTCGTCACATTAAGAAGAAAAGTCAACCGCACTTCCTCCACAACAATAAGTGTTTGCTGTCGTGTGATGATGACGCAGAAGTAGCAGTAGTGGTGTGAGGTTTAATATGTCAGCCAATGGGATCAGAAACTCAACACATTCAACCGGAATGTCAAATCTAAAAAGGTGCAAGTTTAACAAATGAAGTTTTGATGTTTTTTCCGCGAACAAGGACTTTTACTTTGTATTTCACAACAGCATGATCCATCAATGGCTCAGATGTTTTCCGTTTGCATTCATGGAATACTGAATGCTCTGTTTTGAACCGCGGCCACTGTGGGACCCCTTCAGAGTGTCGTGTTCCGGGCTGCATACCTCCCCAGGCTCCTGCCGCTCACAGTGGACGAGCATGCATCTAATACTGAACTGGGGCTGGAGAGCGGAGAGAGGAGGAGGGGAGAGGAGAGGAGAGGGGAGAAGGAGATGAGGAGAGGAGGAGATAGGAGAGGAGGAGATTAAAATAGAAGAGAGGAGATGTATCAAAGGAGAGAAGAGTAGAGTAGGGAGGAGAGACGAGAAGGAGAGGAGGAAAGGAGGAGAGAAGGAAATCCGAGGGATAGGAGAGGTTCAAGGGGAGAATATAGGAGAGGAGGAGGAGAGTAAAACCGAAGAGAGGAGAGGATAGTAGATCAGATAGAGAAGATGCATCATGCGGTGCGGACTCCACCGGCGAGAGTCCAGGTGAGGAGATGAAGCAGCATCACAGATCACCTGTCCCCCCCCCCTCCCCTGACCCACGCACATCCAGCACGGCATGGCTACCACATCAGAGAACCAGTGTACTCCAGGGTTAAACATACCATAATGCCTGCCTTGAAGGTCCTGTGCTACTGCTGCTGCTCCCATCTGCCTGATGAACTGACACGGCCCTCACAGCCAGCCCTTTTCTGTCCCCCCTTCACCCCCCCCCCCCCCCCCCGGGTACTAAGGTGTGTGTGTGTCCAAGTGACTATGTGAGTATCGTAGTGTCCAAGTGAGTGAGTGAGTGTGACTGTGTGTGACTGTGTGTGTGTGTGTGTGACTGTGTGTGTGTGTGTGTGTGTGTGTGTGTGTGTGTGTGTGTGTGTGTGTGTGTGTGTGTGTGTGTGTGTGTGTGTGTGAGTGTGTGAGTGTGACTGTGACTGTGACTGTGTGAGTGTGACTGTGTGTGTGTGTGTGACTGTGTGTGTGACTGTGTGTGTGTGTGACTGTGTGTGTGTGTGACTGTGTGAGTGTGACTGTGTGAGTGTGAGTGTGAGTGTGAGTGTGTGTGTGTGTGTGTGTGTGTGTGACTGTGTGTGTGTGTGACTGTGTGTGTGAGTGTGAGTGTGAGTGTGAGTGTGAGTGTGAGTGTGTGTGTGTGAGTGTGAGTGTGAGTGTGTGTGTGTGTGTGTGCGTATCGGGGTGAGTCAGTGAGT
>NC_082383.1:20707410-20722410 GCF_031168955.1 Gadus macrocephalus
CCCCCTGGGACCGTCAGGGCTGTGGATGAGATATGGCAGCAGCGTGGTGAATATGAGGAATATGTGCCTTATCAGCCCATTACTGTTTATGGGACATTGGCTCCGTGTCCCCTGGGTCTACTCTGCTCCATGAATTCCACGTCTCTCCCTCTCCATCCCCCTTCAGCGCGCTCTCTCTCTCTCTCTCTCTCTCTCTCTCTCCCCCTCTCCCTCTCTATCTCTCTCTCTCGCCCCCATCTCCAATTCCCTCTTTATTATTCTCTTTCCACCCCCCCTCCCTCAATCCATCATTCCCAAATCCTTCCACCACTCTCCTCCTCATCCCCCTCCGCCTCCCTCCATCCCCATCCCCCCTTATCTCAATCCCCCTCTTTTTCTCCCCCCCCCCCCCCCATCTCCCTCCCTCTCCTTCCATACATCCATCCCCCTCTCTCTCTCTCTCTCTCTCTCTCTCTCGCTCGACCGTACCGCATGAACAAACAGCCGACCTGATCAGCGGATGGAGAAGGAATACTGAAGGAACGACGGATCAATGGAGCCCGGAATCTGGGAGGGAACGCCGTATGGATCTGAGACGGACGGACAGGGAGAGACGGGGAACGTATAGGGAAGGAGGACGGGGGAGAGACGCCGCACACGGGACGTATCCGGGGGGGGGGGGGGGAGGTCGTGGGGGCTCTCTGGAGCTGTGCAGTATGCAAGCGAACACGACCACGCATCCGAGCAGAAAGCATACATCAGCGCATATAGCTATGGAGGGACGGGGCGACGAAACACTGGGCGCACACTGCAAGCGCTGCAGTTTCACATGCATGCACATTATGCATCCATACATACCGGAAGGCCTGGGAGTGAGCACAGAGGCGCCGTTAACGCATGGCCACACCCCGTCGTTACTCCCTGTTAAATTCAAGACACAGCAGGCCATCAAATACATTATTTAAAGGATCAATGTTTATGTGCGTTTACCCCCCTTGAAGGGCATGTGCACGTGGCCGGGCTGATGAGCGTGCACATCACATTGAGTCGTGGTCTCTGAACTGCACAGCATGCTAGTCGGTAGCATTACTACACACTCCCATGCACACGTTGTTACATACATGAAGGGGTCCTTCATGTGGGAATGTACATAGAGGTACTCATATTCTGTAAATGACGTACACACACACACACACACACACACACACACACACACACACACACACACACACACACACACACACACACACACACACACACACACACACACACACACACACACACACACACACACACACACACACCTCATCAGTGTGCCTGGTGCCGCAGCTGTGGTCTTCTGGGGTCGGTCGTTAATCAGGAGAACAAAGAACTGCATTCCCCTACTGCAAATATACTACGGTGAAAATACTACATTACCACATTCCACTACTACAAATACTACACGAAGAAATTCCACTACTACAAATACTACCATGAAAATACTACATTAATACATACACCTACTACAAATACTATCATGAAAATACGACAATACTACATTCCACTTCTACACATACTATCATGAAATACTACATGGAGAATTTCCACTGCTACAAATACTACCATGAAAATACTACATTAATACATTCACCTACTACAAATACCTCGAAAATACATTGCTACATTCCACTGCTACAAACACTACAAGAATACTAATATGTTCCACTGCCACAAAAACGACCTCCTATGGGAACATTACATAAATACTATCTTCCATTAAATACTACGCTACAATATCAGCAGTGACCATCAGTATGAATGCTATATGCTATACTTCCATTCAAGTCTCCATTACTATACGACATTAAATCCTACATAAGAGCTAGTACGTTATTAAAGTCCATTCAAACATCTAAATCACCATGACCCCTTAATTTTTTACTAAAGAACTACTGTTTCTCTATTTTGACTGATGTTCAGTCTGGGATGAATAAAATATGACATGGTAGTATCTTATGTTACTGATGATAGAGAATTGTTGAAGACCTGAACGCGACACTGGATTCATGTTCTGAACAAGCTTGGCTCAGATGATCATAATCCAAACTGGTGGAATCTGAACGATGATAGCTTGTATTTGAACGATCAACCCTATGTTGGAGAATATTAAGTACAACAAGGGATAGCCTCAAGTGAGTGTAGACAACAATGGGTTTCAGAGCACAACAAACGACCCATCATAATTGTCACAGCAGTGTGTTGTGTGTTTAATATAACAAGAAATACCTGGTGCCCCTTTAGGATGCCCTCTCTGTGCTTCTGTTAATATTAGCACTTCTGACAAGCATCCAAAATACCAGCGTGTGGATCTGGTTCAAAGGTCAAGGGGGCGGGGCCTACAGCAGGTGCCTCTTCCACGGGGGGAGTGATTGGAAAACAAATTCCGTCTCCAATTTGATTTTTATCAGCCGTCGGCATTAACTCTCATCCCCCAGGGCTCGGGTAAACGACGCATGTTATTGCGAGCACACCAGCTGGGTCCCGCGATCAACAATCTGGCCGGGACGACGAGCCGTGAGGGGTGGGGAGCTCATTTGAAATGGATGACACTGCAATGAGATGTTAGTGACAGGTAGTGAACCTGCAAGGAAATTAATTCCGTTTGTGTCAGATCCGTCGCGCGACAAAGCACTCATTAATGGATCCCTCCCTCGGACAGGACACGTTGTCTGACTGCAGCTGGAGGAGATCTCACACAAGGGCATTGTGTCGCTGGACCAAACAGTGGACCGATCCATCAGGATATGTCATGACTTTAGCTCAGAAATGTGGTTATCTTTACTAATTTATAATGTTAATAATTCGATCAGATTCTGAAATCTCAGGCACTGACCCACACCACACCATGCACACTGCAGGTCTGCAGTCTTTATGTAGGCTATATTATTTTAACAACACCAGGAATTTCATTTTAGATCACTAGGTCTACTTTCAGGGGGACTGGTAAACTTTTAAGTCAACCAATCTCTGGTGTGTCCGCTTATCGAGGCTATAACCCGGGGGAATTAATTAATTTCTAAATGAATCAGCAAGTTAATGATCTGACGTATTTTTTGCACAACGATGCATTATTTGTGTTTGTTTTTGAAGGATTTACGCCAATTCTTACCACAGAGTGCTTGCACTTGCATTGCCTGTCTGCCATGGTGTCTCGTTGTGTCTCGGTCACTCCCACTACACGCTCCGCCGAGGAGAGCTGAGCTGAGCTTCTTACAACCTGAGCCCCGAGTCGAGTCAAGAAACAGAATTGCATGTATCCAGATTGTAGAGAAAGCATCTTTAAAAGATTCACAAAACGTAAAGTTTAGGTGGACTTTCGGTTATCGTTGTAGGATAAAGGTAAGCGTCTATATTTTATTACCACTAATGCAGTTTTTGTATCAGGTTTATAACTGCGATATACGTCTGAAAACATTTCAATTCACATTTTCGCAAGGACTCGCCACAACATGAACCCTACTTCATAGTAACTTTTTCTAAATTCTCATCATAGCTGATGACGCAACAGCTCCGTCATCATCCGCACACTAAAACTGACTAGGAATGATAGATATATATTTTTTAATATTAGTTCATATTAATATACCTGCATTTCATTTGTATGTTGTATGTATGTATGTATGCATCTGTCTATGTTTGTGTACTATGGCTGTCCGTCCTTTTGTCTGTCTGTCCTTCTATCTGTCATTATGGGCATCTGTGCATGCTTGTGTATATATGTATACATAGCTATCTACGTGGGTCACATAGTCCTGATGCTTGCTTTAAAACAAGTACACATTTGTATTGAAAGCGGATGCCTCAATACAGTGGGTCTCCATAGTTTTCAAACACATCCTTGTCTGTTTCGTCTCTGCCAACAAGGGCTCTTTGTCAGCAGCAGTATCAGGGTTTATCAGCCCTAGACAGCCCTTGATTTCAATATGTGCGGATGTACTTCTAGACCTGGTGTGTGTGTGTGTGTGTGTGTGTGTGTGTGTGTGTGTGACGTGTGTGTGTGTGTGTGTGTGTCCTCCTCCACCTCCTACTCAACATCATTAGTATGATCATCTTCAAAGGTATAGTTCCTATAGCTCTCTACATCATGTGAAATTTGCAGAATATTTCCATGAATGTTTAAAAATATTTTAGATCTGTAGTTGTGCCATAGTATCTATGTGCCATAGAAGGTTTATCCCATGGCAAAAATGACGGTGCTGTACATGTAAACGTACAATGTGACAAGAAGAATTGAATGAGGAACTTGCAGTTCTACGAATGTGCATGTAAACGTATCGTCTGTGTGTGATTCAGTGGTGGTGACCGATGTGGTGCTGCAAACTTCCTAAAAAGCGAAACTTAATCAACAGAAATATAGTTTGACACATCTCGGACCAGTGGTCCCCATCTGACCAGAGGGACTAGAGAGGAGAACGGAGGATGTTTTTGGCAGCAGACGTTGTTTCAGTCAACAGTTGTGGTTTCACAGAAGTGATTCACCGGATAAGTGGTTTAGAACTGTTTGCAACCCTCTTTTCTCAGACATCCTTTTGAGACTTTATCTGTGTGCACGTAAAATAATTTGCCTGCAGAAGGAAATGCTAGTGTACATATATATATATATATATTTGTGTGTGTGTGTGTGCGCGTGTGTGTTAGTGTGTATGAATGAATGCACAATAAAGCGCAAGCCTTGGAATCTCCCAGCATGCCAAGCACATGACAACGTTATTACCGGATCCAAAATGGCACCGGGGTAGGAAGAAACTAATTTAGAACAAAGATGAAGAGGAAGAGGAGGAGAGAGAGGAGGAGGACGAGAAAATAGGAGAAGGCCCAGGAGGGGAGGAGCAGGGGGTGGTGAGAATGAGGAGGTTGATTAGGAGGTAGCGGAGGAGAAGGCAGTGAAAATGAAGGGGTTTAAGGAACACTTTTTAAGCACTCCTTCCTGCCCGGATCTGAGACGGGCCCCCTGTGGAGCAGAGCCCCGTAACACACGCACGGTTCAAAGGTGTGTGTGTGAGGCGGTAAGGGTCTCCTACCGTGCTGCTATGGGCCCCCCCCGACCAGAGGGAGAACCAGAGGGGATGGATTCACAGTGGGTAGTCTACAGGAGCTAGCGTGTGGTTCTTTCTGAACGGGTTACGAGCGTTGGGAGGCTGTTCGAGGAAATAACCCGCGGGCTCGTCTGCTCAGGCTCCAGATCCGGCCCCAGCTGGCTTAGAACCGGTTCGGAGGGGTTTATCCACCCTATCTCCCCATCCTCATTTCCTGCCTCATTTTCTCAATCTTTCTAAATGTAGAGGGACAGCCGGCCCGCGACGACGGGCAACGACAACAATAATTAGCGTGTGTTTGTGTCGCCAGATGGCCGTCTTGACCGCCACCTCTGAACATTGTTCAGCGCGTCCCTGGTGGAGGAAGTGTCGTGTGTGCGTGAAGCTGCAGCTTCCTGAGACAGATCTGCTCCGACCGGGATCCCTCATTATCACGTTTTGACGTGTCGCTCTTCCTGGCAAACAGCTTCTCACACTCCATTATGTTCCAGAGCTTTCTCCCCGCGTTGCACATCGTTTGGGAGTGTCGCACGTTTCAGGCTTCAAGGCTGTCGTTGTGGGGGAGAAGCTTGCTTTGTGTGTTTGTGTTTTGTGTGTGTGTGTGTGTGTGTTTGCATTTTCTCAGAGCAAGGCAGAGAATACTTATAATTATTGATTTTTTGGAAGAATTGTGCTTCCCTGCTGTTTTATTAGCAATTCAAGTCTTTGTTTGTGTGTGTGTTTGTGTTTGTGTGTGTGTGTGTGTGTGTGTGTGTGTGTGTGTGTGTGTGTGTGTGTGTGTGTGTGTGTGTGTGTGTGTGTGTGGGGGAGAAGACGGCCATGTTGTGAGGCGTCTCTTTCAGCGTCTGCCCTCCCCATGTAGTCCTATTGAGATGAGCATCGCAGCCCAACCTACCGTTGATGCTAGCCAAGGCGTATCGCTCCGATGTTAAACCTTGGTGCTGTGCTCAAAGTTCAACATCTTAATTCTTAAAGGTCCCATGACATGCTATTTTATGTATTCTTTAATATAGGTATTAGTGGGCAACTAACACAGTATTCAAAGACGTTCCCGAAATTCAGCCGTGGTGCAGAGTTACAGCCACTCCGAGCCAGTCGCACATTGAGCTTCCCCCAAATGCGCTGTTTTGGTGTCTGTAGCTATAATGCAAATGAGGAGGAGCGAGGCGGGTCAAGGAGGAGGGTGGGGGTGTGGCCCTGAGCAGCTTGCAGCCACGGTACCATGCGCTCTGTTTACAGTGGATGTATCGCAATGGCGAGGCGCACACAGCATTTAGCCGTGTTCTGTAAATATTCTAGAACACACAGGAGTCCTGGAGCTCTATATCTAAATATTATCATATAGCCTACATAGATATCTATATCATATAATATATATTATAACGGCCAAAAGCTGTGTGAGCCGATATTATGAATCTCAAACGACCGCGTTGGGTTCTCCGACGTTCCTGGTTCAACGTCCTCATCAATGTGACACACACACACACACACACACACACACACACACATGTGGCGCTCGCACGGTCGAGTCTCATTGGCGGGCCAACGTCTCTGGGCGGGCCAGGCAGAGTAAGGGGAGGAGCTGAGATTCCTGATGACGTCATGAATACAGACATTCCAAATCAGCGCACTTGAGCCTCCGTTTTTTCAAAGGCGAGCAGAACACCTAGTGCTCGTTTTACACCAAACGCAAGTTTTAGCCATTGGGGGACCATAGGCAGGCTAGGGGAACTCATATTTATGTTAGAAAACCTCAAAGTGAGATTTTCATGTCATGGGACCTTTAAGCGGACCTCTCTGCGCCATCCGATTGAATTGACTGCTTTGTTTGACGTACTAAAAGAGCCTTCTTAATTTCATAACTCGGATCCATGTTTTATGAGGTAGCGCTGAACTGCAGTCTGTTTGCTAGTTACCGCCAACCAGGCGTCATGTGCTGAGACAATGTGGTCCTCTGTGTGCTCCCATACCAGGCCTTGATTCTCATTGGTGATCTCATGCTTCCACTGCTCACACTATGGTCATATGACCCTCAGTATATTCACCATCAGTACTCATCTCGTTCAAAAAAATACCTAATCAATGACCAGATGATCTTATCAATGACTTCATCCATGACCTCACCACTGTGCATCGTTGACAAATTAAATCATCTTCCGTCGAATGTGGAATGTGTCCACCCCTCCTTTGAGAGGACAAACTATTGTCTTACTTGACCGTGTTATTGCAACTGGAAGGACATTTCCGATGCGTGATGCCCATGATAAGTTTGAATTTGTTAACTTAAGGTACGAGATCAACGGTACGAGTTTTGGCATTCATTTTGAAATTGTTGCATCGTACTTTCTTCTATAGGTTAGAGATGCTAAGAGATGCAGCAGGTAAACTTTTGGTGTTAGTGCAAGGATAGCAAAAATATAACCACTCAAGGGGTCCGTCTCGTTTCGAGCCAAGCTAATTGCTTCTCTATTACTGTACAGCATACAAACTCTCTCCTGTGCACTGTTAAAAATAGATGATGATGAAGCAGATGCACCATCTCTAAAGTAGCTCTGGCATCAGTGGAGGCCATTACATGGCCTCAGTACCCTGATTCACAGTAACTTCTGACCCGTGCAACACCTCATTCAACAGCTCAAGGCACAGTCGTTATGGATGCACCGCTCTGTCCGGACGGTCTCGGACTGGTCGTGACCTTCAGCAGGGTCATTCACGTCCCGATGGGGAATATGATCCACCCTCTCCTGCTTCGCTCATTCTCACTCCCTCATCCGCGCCTCCTGCTCCCCTCATCCATCTCTCATCTTCCTCATCTCCTCTTTCCCTCCTCCTCCACTCCTTCTCCCCTCCTCCCTTTACCCTCCTCCTCCTCAACTCCTTTCTCATCCTACTTCTCCCTCCATGCCCTCCTCCTCCCTTTCCCTCCTCTGTCTACCCCTCTCCTTCTCCCTTCCTTCCCTTTCCTTCCCCTCTCCTAGCCTCTTCCCAATCTCCCTCCCTCATCTCTCAGTCCTTGTCCCGTCCTCCTCTCCTTCCTCCTCGTTCCCTCTTTCTTCTCTCCACCTACCCTATTTCCTCCCAGTGGGTCTCCTCTTCCCCACCTCCCCTTCTCCGTCTCCCTTCTCCCCAGAACAGCAGAGTGATAGAAAGGGCAGAGAGGGAGGCTGTGTGATCAACTAGGGTGTGACATGAATACGAGAGAGGAGAGAAGAAGAGAGAGTTTTCCTTGGAACTGACTCAGGAAGCCGAAGGCTGTGAAATTAGTGTTCAGCAAGGGTTGAGAAACAGCTGAATGAAGGTCTAACTTAAAGCACATGTAGCTTTTTGAAAACAACTTGTTACGCCTACACACAATGTGGAGTCTATTGGACTCAACCAAATGCAAGACATGAATCATCTAATATGAATATCTGATACAAGATTGTTGTGTTTTTTTATGTGTATCTGGTGCTGGGTGTATGATAGCTCTTAGCCAATCAGATATGTGTGTGTGTGTGTGTGTGAATGAGAGACAACATGTGTGTGAATGTAGTACATACTGAGATGTCCATCTCTTTAAAATCACAGTCAGTTGTCAGTTAGAGGAGATGAGGATCAGTTACCTGATGAGGATGAAGGGGGAGAGAGAGAGAGAGAGAGAGAGAGAGAGAGAGAGAGAGAGAGAGAGAGAGAGAGAGAGAGAGAGAGAGAGAGAGAGAGAGAGAGAGAGAGAGAGAGAGAGAGAGAGAGAGAGAGAGAGGGGACAGCGAGGGCCTGCAGCATGTTGAGAGTCAGCTGTGGTATATCAACATGCTCTCAGGCAGCCAATGTTAAAAACATACAAACATGACAACCACACTGTACAAACGGAAGCACACACACACACACACACACACACACACACACACACACACACACACACACACACACACACACACACAGACACACACACACACACAGGCCAGGCATCTGACTGACATTCTTGTCATGTTGTGACACACTACACCCCAGGACAAGCGAGAGAACACATGGACACTTCTATATCCGGAAGCACGTCATGTGATCTGGGTCACGTGACCTTGATGACTCCTCTTCAGTCCAGCACTGCAGAGAGATCCTGAGGTGATTGATAGTGAGACAGGTTTGGATCTAAAACGGTGACACTTAGAGAGGTTGGTGACACTAGAGGGTTGATAATCTGGAAGGGAAGACAGGGTCCTCCCGATACAATATTACAACCATGTTTGAGTGCCAATCGATATGTGTTGTAATGTCCTAAATATTGTGAGTTTTTAGGCGATTGTAACTTTTGTGGTTGAACCTACGGGTGTAACGTTCGGGTCTGGGTCTTACGGGTCCATGACCAAAATTGAAAGTGCTAATTTCTGAAAGTGGTTGAAACGAATAGAACATACTTGATGCCAATCAACCATCAGCTAGTAAAACACAGCGCCCTCTACAGGGCGGCACCGTTCAAACGTTTCCGCTGAGCCTGTATTGACGTTTCTGGTACAAGTATTGAATCCAAATACCTTTCCCCCACCCCTGGCCGATAATAGGGGTTGATTTATTCCAAGAGGGTGGAGTGATCATACCAATAAGAGATGAGGTTGATTAGAGTGGGGATTAGAGGTGATTGATGCAAAGATTGGTGATTGATAGTGAGGTGAAGTATTGGTAGTACCAGGTGACTCCTAAGAGACTCACAAAGAGGGGTTGATAAAAACATGGGTTATTCATGCCGAGATCTGTGCCGGATCCTGTGATTGATAATAAGAGCAGTATTGGTAATACTAGGTGATTCCTAAGAGAGGTGTCCCACTGAGAGCGGTTGATAATAAGATCATTGATTGATGCCGCTGATCCTGTGGTTGATAAGGAGAGCCGTATTGATTGATGCTGAAGGAGGGGGATGGAGGTAGAGACGTTGTGGGGACCAGACACCCATTCTGACCTGGCTGGGCTGCAGTCTGGGTGAGCCTCTAATTAACCACAAGAGGTCTTAACAACACAACCCACTGCACACACACGCACGCACATGCACACGCATTCGCCTGTGCATGCGCACACGCACACATGACAACGCAAATGCACACGCACGCACACGCGCACATGAACACACACATGCCACATATGCACTCGCAGACACAGACACACAAACACACTCTCTGCAGCGGCCCCCTCCTTTGCTGCAGCCGGGAACATGCACGGACCAACGTGCACGGACCAACGTGCACGGGCCGGCGTGCACGGGCCGGCGTGCGCACCACCATCAATCTGTGCCTCAATATGTCCCTCTCAGGGAGACCAAGCCCATGCAGGCGGCACACATGACACACACACACACACACACACAACACACACATGACACACGTACACATGACATACACACATACGCACACGGATAGACATAAACACTCGCAAAGGCAAACAAGTACAAACACACTGGCACATGCAACTCTACACTATCTCTCGGCCATGATAAAAATATATTGACGAGGTGAGTGTGTGTGTGTGTGTGTGTGTGTGTGTGTGTGTGTGTGTGTGTGTGTGTGTGTGTGTGTGTGTGTGTGTGTGTGTGTGTGTGTGTGTGTGTGTGTGTGTGTGTGTGTGTGTGCGTGCGTGCGTGCGTGCGCAGACCCGGCCACAAAACACATTGAGCAATGTTCCTCCTGCAAGACCATCAGCTGATAGAAGCCTGGCAGGCATGATAACTCACTCACACTCTCTCTCTCTCTCTCTCTCTCTCTCTCTCTCTCTCTCTCTCTCTCTCTCTCTCTCTCTCTCTCTCTCTCCCTACCTTTCTCTCTCTCTCCCTACCTTTCTCTCTCTCTCCCTCTCTCTGTCTCCCTCTGTCTCTGTCTCTCTCTCTCTGTGTCTCTATCTGCCTCTCTCTCTCTCTCTCTCTCTCTCTCTTCTCTCTCTCTCTCTCTCTCTCTCTCTCTCTCTCTCTCTCTCTCTCTCTCTCTCTCTCCCGCTCTGGTGGTAATCCACTCACAGCCTCGGGGTCTGCAGGGGTTTCTGGGCGAGATGGGGAGAGGAGAAAGGGGGAGACGTGGGATCCGGGGGGAGGGGGTCTACATACTTGGGATTCCTGACTTTTAAAAGGATGCAGCCCAGCAACTGCTGTGCGTTGCCGTGGCGACGGAAACATCTGCACCCTGACTTTTACCCTACTTTGTCCCAGCCAGCCCCGGCTCTCGCTGTGTCCTCGCGCTCCACAAAGTAAAAGTACCCGAGTCCTCTGCCGCAGCGTCTCGTCCATCCCCTCCCAGAGGTCGTTAAGAGGGCTTTTACTTTGGAAACCTGGAAGTAACACTTCTCTGGTTAACCAGCCAGGTAAGGGCTTATTACTTGTGTGTGTGTTTGCGTGTGTGCATGTGCATGTGCATGTGCGTGTGCGTGTGTGTGTGTGTGTGTGAGCGTGTGCCTGTGTCTGTTTGTGTGCGCGCCTGTGTGTGTGTGCGTGTGCGTGTGCGGTGTGCGTGAGCGTGCGTGTGTGTGTGTGTGCATGTGCACGTGTGCGGTGTGTGTGTGTGTGTGTGCATGTGCATATGTGTCTAGTTAAAGTGAGACAACAGTGATCATCACTCTCCTATCTCTACTACACACTACTGTCATAATGTACCCTACTACAATCAAATAATACACACATACACAATCAACGCATATGCACATACACGCACATGTGCACTCTCAGACACTTAGATTTACACACAGACACACACTAGCGCTGCTCACTGTGGATTGCCTACATATCTAGAGATGAATGAAAATGTTCGGCTCTGTACATCACATGGGTCTCCTCCAAACCATGAGGGATGGGAGACAGAGAGAGCGAGAGAGGAGGAGAGAGAAGAAGAGAGCATCATTACTAGACAGCATAACTTGAGGATTGAGAGACTTGTAAAGATAGAAAGGTGAACAAGCAATGCATCACAAGCAGCAAGAGGGAAGGAGAGAGAGAGAGAGAGAGAGAGAGAGAGAGAGAGAGAGAGAGAGAGAGAGAGAGAGAGAGAGAGAGAGAGAGAGAGAGAGAGAGAGAGAGAGAGAGAGAGAGAGAGAGAGAGAGAGAGAGAGCGAACAAGGGGAGCGAGAGTGGAGTTAAAGGTAGAGAGAGGGAGAGCGTGTGATGAAAGTAGAGCTGTAATGATACACAACAAAACACCCACGCAAAACAATTTACAGAAATTGTAGGAGACGTCCCCTCTTACAGTGCTACTGTACTGGATGCCATCAGGAGAGAGTGAATTTGTTATGATGTTCGGCTATTGATTGAGGAAAATCTGGTTTAAAATGTCTTGGGGAAAGATAGCCACATGTCACTACTACAGTAAAGCTGACATTAACTCAAATCATTTATTTTGTCTCTTACTGCGTGTTTCAGAAACAAGATGGAGGACGTGTCGTACCAGGAGAGACTGCAGGCCATCGCAGTGAGTTCAAACCCTCTCCAACCCAGGGCTGTTATAAAGAGAGAGCTATGCCTCTCCCGTGGGCAGTTTCGGCAGGAATAAGACCGCAGTACCCTGTTTGAGCACCAGGGCACGGTGCTGGTGAACAGAGCAGAATGCTATGGAACCTGGATCTGTGTCTACTTCAGATACGCATCGATTGAAGTTATTGACTGCTGCTCTGCAAATAACGCAGAGCAGCAGAATAACGGCTGGTTCTTCTTAATGCACCATTTTGTGTAGAAACACATTTGAAGTTTTTTTAGAACCATCCATATTACTGAGGCTACACAATAGTGATTGGTTATCTTCTCGCTGTACCATTTGGCTTACAGCTTACTGCACTCTGCCATATTCTTACATACACTCAAATACTGTTATTCTCTTCTACATTCCAGCTGCCACACAGTCTCATAATGTCTCATGCACTCTCACTCTCATCCAGGTGATTGGATTAGCCATCTGTCCATCAATCACGCATTACATAGATCACGTAGTTCCTCATAGCATGGCAAGAAGGATTCTCGCAACGCATTCTCTGCCTTGCAAGGTTTGCTTGCACACAATGAAAATAGGATTCTTGAATCCTGGATCTACACTCTGCTAAATTGTCATAAATTCTCCTTTTACTATGCTATACTCTCCTATAGTCTACTATACTCAAATACACTCAGCAATAGTCTCCTATTCTTTGCTATACACCCATAAACTCTGCCTTATCTCTTATACTCTGCTATAGTCCCATACACTCTTCTTTAGTCTACACTGCCCTATTATCTCCTGTATTCTGTACTCTACACTCTCATAATCTCTTGACATATTGAATCAACTTCAGCTTGACCGAACTTAAAACTTGACCTTACACACAAAACACACACACAGCTTGCAGGCCTGGGATGGCTGGCAACGAGCAACCCTGGGTTGGCTGTCTGGCCAATGAGCATCAAGCTGGCTGATGGGTCTGGAGCCCAACCCGGGGTTAACCTCTGACCTGCAGGTCGAGTCCCCATGGAGGTGACCTTGTTTAGAGTAAGATACGGTGAAGGTCTTACCAGTACCCTGCTCACTGAGTTTTCCATTGTGTGCCAAACATCCATCTCTCTCTCGCTCTTCTCTCTCCTCTCTCGTCTCTCTCACGCTCTCTTAACTCTCTCTCTCTGCTTTAATTTGTATTACCATTGTTCCTTCTTCCCCTCATTCCCCCTTATCTATGACTATCAATCTTCCTCTGGTGTGAGAGGAAGAAAATCTCTCTCTCTCTCTCTCTCTCTCTCTCTCTCTCTCTCTGCTGACCTCATGTATGATGTGCTACTCTCACTGTGCCAGTAGGTGGGAGGAGGAGGGGTGGGAGGGAGAGGGGTGGGACCACCACTCTGGTTAATAGTGGGTGTAGCCCAACTACTCTGAGGTCATCTAATTCCTCATGGTCCACCCCCCTACACACACGTACACACACCAACACACACACACTCACACACACACACACACACACACACACTTACGCACACAGACTCACTCTTCTGAACCAGCACACACTGTACAGTGCCCTGGCCCCTGTTAGCCCGAGGCAGAGCGCTGGTAAACATCCACTACCTGCTAGCCTGCTAGCCCTAAGCCTGATCCTAGTACATGACAGGGAGCTAATGGTTTGTGCTGGCTCCTCGTGACAATGTGAAAGGTAAGTGTTGGGAGAATGGGTGGAAGGTACCTTACTTTTACTATTTAGTCTGTCATGAGCTGTATGTCTGTAAATGACACTGTTCAATGTTATAATGTGTAGTTCTTGTATTGTACGTATGATTTCAAATACTTTAAATGGTCTTTCATAAAGGAGCCTGCTTTCAGACAAATCATTAATGTTGTTGTTCAGTCTATTGGAGCGGGCAGCTCTGTGCGTGAGCTTGTCGTCGGGACAGAACCGGTTAAAACACTGTTCCGTTCCACCACAGGGTGTTATGGAAGCTCGGTTGACCATAAGTCAGGAATAGATACTGCTATATAAGATACGAGCATGGCCAGTGTCTGCATGTTGTCTACCTCTGTCTGTTAACACGTAGTGCTGCATTCAGATCAGGACGCTCTCAGGTTGTCTCTGTACGGGGCAGTGAAGCGTTCTGGGCTGTACTGTGGTAAACCTGCATCAGGAGAGACAGGTATCTCAGTGGATTTGGGGAAATGGTAGTGAAGAGGCAATCAGTCCACTGCCACTTCACTGAATTACTATGTATTTAACTGATGTATTGAGTGACGAGGTAATCGGACAACATCTCTCTCTCTCTCTCTCTCTCTCTCTCTCTCTCTCTCTCTCTCTCTCTCTCTCTCTCTCTCTCTCTCTCTCTCTAGGAGAGGCGTCGCCAGCAGGAAGAGGAGGAAAAGGTGAAGAGAGAGACGGAAGAAGAGAAGTGGAAGTTGGCCCAGAAACAGGTCATCCATCAACATTGAGTTATTTGTGTGTGTGTGTGTGTGTGTGTGTGTGTGTGTGTGTGTGTGTGTGTGTGTGTGTGTGTGTG
>NC_082383.1:20727410-20742410 GCF_031168955.1 Gadus macrocephalus
GGAGCAGCGCTGAAGGTCCCAGGTGGCCAGGCGCACCGCGGCCCGGCCGTCCCGCGGGCCCGGGGCCGGTGCCACGCGGGGCCGGTGCCACGCGGGGCCGCAGGGACACCATCTGCGTGGGTCCTCCCGGCGGGAGGTCGAGGTCGTCGCTCCGGAGGCTGAACGAGGTTGGGCTCGGATGGGACCGACCCGTGTAGGTCAGCCCGCCGTTGGTATTGGTGGACAGAGTTCTTGAGCGCTCCACAAACACCTGGAAACGGATCTTGTCCAGTAGGGAGCAGTTTATGTGATCGACCCGAACCAGGTCCTCGATGCTCTTGAACGGACCGTGTTGGGTCCGATAGGCGACAATGTTCCGGGCGATTTTCTCCGTGATGCCGCGGATGCTCATGAGCTGCGGCGGGGTGGCGGTGTTGATGTTCATGCCGCTGCAGGAGGACATATGCTCCGGGTCTCTCCGCAGGGAGGACGGGGAGTGCTGCGACGAACTGGTCCTACTCGACACACAGATCTCCACTTTAATAATCTCCAGTTTGGTGGCGCCTATCCCACTCACCAGCGCTAGGTCCTCCACCTTCTTCTGCAGTCCCGGTACTCCACGATGCTCCGCGCCACGGGGCGGTTGACCCCGGGCAGGGTCATGAGCTCTTCCTCTGTGGCCGTGTTGATGTTCAGCCGCTCCTGGTTCACCATAATTCTCCTGACACCACAACTCTATCTCCCTCCTATTGCCATGGTGTCTCCCCCAATTAGTTGGTTGTTCTCCCTCACGGCTAGCTGGCTCAAAATTGTACGTAAGTGGTCCGAAACTGTTATCCATTGTTGTTATGTTGCCTATGTAGTCTATGATGATTAGAACGTCCGTCTACCAATTCCTACGTCACACTCGAAAACGAGTGTTTGAGATGCGGAAGTAATATTGTATCACAAAAACGGCTCAAGATGCCACTTGTAGTGTAGATTTATTGATAAAAACAAAAAAATGGTGTATTCGAATTTTTTTCCTATAGGATTCTTCACTGCAGTATCTAACTTCCAATACGCACTTTTAGACGGGTGGCTTCAACACGGAGTGCCCTTACTTCAGAAGAGCTACGCCCTCTCTCGTCATCACAGATTAAAATAACATCCTTGCTGTAAGGCTGCATTAGTTAAAAATATCCAATTAAAACGGTTGCACTTCCTGTGGGCAAGGTTGCATGAAGAACAGACGAGCAGAAGCAGAGTTTGATTAAAGGGGGTTGTGGTTAATTGAGGTCATGCAGGTCACGCAGGTCATGCCAGGCGGCTCAGACATCCTTAGGAACGATGATGAGCACGCTCTTCCTCTTTGGTATCAGGGAACATCTCTCGTGAATCACAAGATTTGTTTTGTCCATTTCCGAGACAAATTGGGAAGGAAAGGTTCTGAGCGGACTGTGAGAGCTCCTCTGCACCCCAGGGTGACCTCGATGCGTCACCCCCATAGAGGATCAGCAGAACGTCTTAAAGACAAGGGGCCGAGTGGACAGTGATGTTGTTTATCCTGTCGGCCCCCTGCCCCTCTTTCCCCTCATGACTCTTCTCGCTGATGAGAATGTGTGTGTGTGTGTGTGTGTGTGTGTGTGTGTGTGTGTGTGTGTGTCTGTGTGTGTGTGTGTGCATGTTTGTGTATGTGTATGTGTTTCTATGTGTGTCCATTTTGCCTTATGTGGGTGTGTGAGTGAGTGTTTGTGTGTTTGGGCGTGTGTGTGTCCATGTTGCTGTGGCCCCTGGGAAGGACTTAAGGATTGTTCGGCCCCTGGAAGCCATCCGCCCTGTTATATTTAGCCTGCTGTGTTTGTTCATGTTGGGATGTGTAGAATCCCCCCAGCCCCTCACCCGTGATAGCCTGCCACCCTGCTGGGCCAGCTGTTATCACGCTGGGCTTCAGAGCCGTTGATGAGCGAGCTGTGGAGTTGTTCGTGCTTGCCTGGGATGTTGAGATTAACTTTAGTCAAGTGCACATGCACACATGCACGTACCAAACACACACACAGGCACGTACCACACACATATACACATACACAAACAGATACACGCACACACACACACACACACACACACACACACACACACACACACACACACACACACACACACACACAGACACAGACACAGACACAGACACACACACGCACACACACACACACACACACACACACACACGCTCACGCCACAAATAGCCATTACAGATCCAATTGGGCAGTGGACCAACAACATAAAAACTTTTCAACCCTGGAGGTGTGCCTGGACTCTGTCTGGACGGGAGGGGGGCCAGACACGTATCCAAGAACAAATGGATGATTTGCTGGCAGATTAGTCTGCTGATATCTCAGTTCAATGTCTTGTGTGTCTTTTGTGGGGGGGGGGGGGGGGGGTAACTGAGTGGCCACTGGTTACAAAGGCGCTGTATAAATGCAGACCGTTAACCATTTACCGTTGTGTGTGTGTTCTGCGTGTGTTGTGTGTGTGCGTCCCGCTGCAGTCCTGGGGATGGTGGCGGTGCAGGTGGAGGTCGACCCCCGGACGGGCGCCACCGTGGTCCGCTCCGTGGCGCCCATGTCGGCGCCGGTGGGCGCCATGGCGACCACGGTGTTCGACGACGGCCGCAAGAGCGTGCACGCCATCGGCGGGGGCGGCGCCCAGCCCTCGGCGGAGGAGCTGGGGCGCATCCTGAGCGCCATCGACGGCGTGGGGATGACGGTGCTGCTGGACGACGTCGCCGTGACGACGAGCGCGAGCGCGGCGTCGGACGCCAGCGACGGAGAACGCTCCCGGGGGTCCCCGGCGGCCGCGGGGTCCGTGGGCGCGTCGCCGCGCGTCGTGGAGGTGAGGGGCGGATCGGGGGGCGGGGCCCAGGTCGGGGAGGCGGGAGCGGAGGAGGGAGGGGGCGTGGCCGTCACCCGCGGCCTGGTGGAGTCTGCCACGACGGTGAGGGAGGCGGCCGGTCAGCCAATCGTCACGGAGGCGGCGCCGGGGGCGGGGCCGGACTACGAGACCCCGGTGGTCCTGACCTTCCTGGGCTACGCCGACTCCGACCAGCGGGAGGGGCCGGAGGGCGTGGCCCTGGGCCGCGACGACCGCGGGGGCGTGCTCACCGTGGAGCGAGTGGTCATCGACGCCGGGGACGACGACGGCGACGAAGAGGAGAGAGAGGAGGTTCTGGAGCCCTCCGCGAACGGGGGTCCCGCGGGGCCGGGCGGGGCCCCTGAGCGGGACGGCGCGTTCCAGGAGGTCCGGCTGGACGGGAGCGTGAAGCGGGCCCCGGCCAAGGGGGCGGAGCCTGTCGAGGTGCCCTCGGAGCCGGCCACACCCAAGGAGGGGAGCAAGGAGACAGAGGAGTCCTCCAAACCCAAGGCCTGTCAATGCTGCTCTGTCATGTAGCAGGGAGGGGGAGGAGAGAAGGAGAGGGAGAAATAAAGAAAGGAAACGAGAAAGTACCGCAAACCACTTCTGCCTCCTGTTGGACAAAACTGAGAACTACAACGAGGGAGAGAGAGAGGGGAGGGGGAGAGAGGGAGAAAGGGAGAGAGGGAGAGAGGGAGAGAGAGAGAGAGAGAGAGAGAGAGAGAGAGAGAGAGAGAGAATTTGCCACAGATCATAGCATGTTATATGCTGTTTTATTTAACCTGATTAATCTAAGAAATAACAAACAAACATTGCCATGGCTGCCTCTTACATTATGTTTGACAATACATGACAATTTCATGACATTCAATTCATTCAAATAAACATAACATTAACATTGTGTTCAGGTTAGTATTACACAACATGATTATAATTGATCATTTAGTTCATTCTGAAGATGCAGATTGAACATATTGTGTACGAAATAGGTACAACGCCTTGCAGTGACCACAGACGACATCATACTAAGATAAGAGAAAAGTTCGCTGGATAACAATTGTGTTTTTGTTTGTTCATCCAATCGGAAAGCGGTGGACTACTACAAACACTACTCTATCCGCGTGGCCGAGAACAGAGCACTTGTTTTGAGGAACGGTGACTGAATTACCGCTGAAGCGTATTTAATGTAAACCATGCCTTCCCCCTGCTGGAAGACAAGGAGAACTACAATGACCGGGGCTCGCATACAGGCTTGAGCCAAGAGATCACACACACGCATCACTCACATGGATTAAGAGCCCAAAGGAAGAATTGTATTCGTTACGGTACAAATCGACTGTGTAGCCTACGTTATTTCCAAAGGATACAAAGCATTTAATTGAATAAAATATCTTCATAACATATAGACTTTTAACATTACAATATTGAAATATTACTCATGTTTCTTTGGGGTTCTTTTTTAACCAGTTTTTGACCACTTGACTGTAGCTGCTGGAGAATTGTGATCAACTGGACAACTGGAATGTATCATTAAATAATGTTGTTTGAAAGGGTTGTTGTTTCCTTATTTTTGTTGATGACCGCTGGAATCTGTCGACTCGTATCCTGATCCTCAGGTCAGCTGACAGAAAGCAGGTGTGCGAGTCCTGCAGGTGTTAATCAGGTTCATAAGCCCCAAGGCTCATATCGGTGTCTCTGAGGTGAGTACAGGGGGGTCACCGTCCAACACGCCAGCTCTCAAACAGGTTGGTGCTTTCATACTAGGTTTCTGAGTCTCTCTCTCTCTCTCTCTCTCTCTCTCTCTCTCTCTCTCTCTCTCTCTCTCTCGCCTGTTCCTTTGAAATTGGGGGTACTTTGTTCAGTAAAATGTAGATGTTAAGTCTATGTTTTCTTTAGACCTATAAACACCCATCCCACAAGAACAGCAATCTTTACTTACATCCTAGTAATTGAAAACAACCTACTCATTCACTCAAAACAAATATAAATGACAATGAAGGAAAGTCTAATGCAAAATGTTTGCTTTAAAAATCCCCAAGCAAAGTAGATCCGTATTGTACTTAACTACTAGCGTTGAAACCCTTTCCACCAGTGCATGTGAATAGAGTGTGTATCAATGTCCCTGTAAGTAGAGATCCAGAGTGTGTTAACAGTAATGCTGCGGCATCATTCTCTCCCTAGCCGAGAGAGTGGAATTACACAGCTAAGCTCATTACCTTGTATTAATATCTCCTGTCCCAATGTGGCGCTGCGGTTGATAATCCCACACCCTGCCTGAATCCATGAATGCAGGTGCGAAGAGTGAAGACGTATGAATCAGTATGAATATAGATGGAGGCTACATGACTCTCCAGCATCACTTCTTATTCAAACCGGCAAGATCAGGATCTTGGTCTGGTTTTAATGCCACACCAATCGATTGTTGATAATTGTCCGGCAACAGGCCAGCGAGGGCAAGATGCCCTCACCCCCTGCCTGAATGACCAAACATGCGCTGCAAGTGGCTTCGGAAAAAGGCCTCGGCTAAAGTTGACTCACTAAAGAAATTGTGGCGTGTAATTCTGTGGGTCCTCCGAAGGGAGCTGGATGGTTTGATGTGATTTCACAGGCATCCATGTCGTTTATAGACCTCATTAGCAGCATGGTCGTCTGCAGCGCTGCGTCGGCACGGCGACAGCAGGAAGCTGATTAGCAGAGGGGTCGTCCTAGTGAGCCGAACGGATCGCAGCAGGAGGGGACATCCCCCTGCTTAGTAAACAAGTGAGAGAGAATCTATTAAAGAATAAACATGGACAGGTGAACTCGCACCCAGAGGCAAATAGGACGGAGCGTGGAGCCATGTGCTGGAATAATACAAAGATGCTGAAATAACTACTCGACTGAATTTATGTAGCACCTCATGAACGCTCTTTCATTACCAGTGACATGCCTTTAAAAAGCGCTCCATATTAAAGAAACTTTTTTGCTGTTTTGTAATGGTTTGTAAAAAGGTCAGGCTCAACAGAAGGCACACTTAAACAGGTTGCATTCATCTCTAAAGCGACAAGTGACGGTAACTTGTAGTCTCCTCGTGATCAGTGCGGTCCGGGAGACTGAACCCAGTGCCAGTGCTTCATCTGTGCCGTTACCATGGCAATGAAGGCAGATTCTCTGAGCTCCCCCGGGAGCCCGGTGTCCCGGGATGACCCGGGCCTGTGGATGACGCTGGACCTCCACCCTGACCCTCGACCCCCCCGTCCGACCTCCGCCCAGACACATGGATCGGACCTGGGGGCCGGTGCTGCCTCTGGCGCCGCCGGCGTAGAGGCTCAGGTCTACGTCTTCCTGCCTCCTCCGCGACGGTGCACCGCACCGCCACCACCGCCAGGAGAAGCTACGCCACCGACTCACACCCCTGCCCATGATCCTTGCGTGAGCTGTCCCGCTGGAGGGACAGGTGAGGTCACGCAGGCTAAGGGAAATCCTGCCGGCTTAGGGAGGCGCCCTGCCGAGAGACAGACGGTGGCTGAGCACAGCGAGGTCACGGACGAGGAAACAGGCAGCGAGAGAGAGGGGAACCGGGACCCAGAGGATCAACAGCAGCCAGGGGATATGGAAACCGAAACCGCCTGTGAAGAGAAGGACGCCAATACAGCACAACACATTGAAAGCCTGATTATGGCGGGCGGAGTCGAAACCCTGGCGCAAACTAGCAGCGATGCATCAGAGCAACCGCGCAGTCCCGACACGTCGAAGGACCCTGAAGAGGGATCTGGGAGCCATTCTGGTCGGATGGGGGTAACTATCTCCACTGAGGAATACAAGGCCTCGACCTCCCCCCCTTCAGACCTGGAGGACGGTCGAGAGGAAGAGGAGAGCGGCACCCTGTTGCCTTCAGGGCAGAACAAATCTCTTCCCCCGGGGATTAAATCTCCGGGAGAAAGTGAGGACACCTCTTCTGTCTCTGCTGGCACAAACTCTCTCAGCCCAACAAATGGGGGTATTGCCGGCCATGACTGCCTTGCTTCAGATGTGACAGACCTAACAGACATTGAGTCCGCTCAGGAAGATGACCGTCCTCCAGAAAACATCATGGAGGAGGAGGTACCAGATATTGTCGAACCGCTGGACAGTGACACGGTGAAGGAACAGTTGGGAGTCAGGAGGCAGAGTGACAACCTACCATCCCTTTCCACCCACCTCGCTGTCGAGTCCTCCGCCGACCAACACACTGAGCTCCTGCTCCCTACTCCGGAACCTGGCCGCCGACAGAGTCAGAGCGACGGGAGCGAGGCCATATCCTACGTGATCCAGCAGGGGGAGCTGTTGCTTCAGCGGCTGCAGTACGTCCAGGACAGACAGGACACACAGCCGCCCACCACACCGCCCGCCGGGGTCCCAGCCAATCAGACGGCTGATGAAGGAGAGGAAGGGGAGCAGGAGAGCGGTGCAGCGTGGAGTGAGGGGCAGAGTTTGGGAGCGGGGGAGGAGGGCGGGGCTTATGAAGTCGAACTAAGGGTGGAGAACAGATCAACCCTGGTGGGAGAGGATGAAGAGTGTGGACGGACCGAGGGACAGGGAGAGAGTGAAAGGACCGAAGAGGGTGTTATCAAAGAGGGGTTGGCAGCGATACCGGTGGATCCCACCCTAGCCCCCCGCCCTCACCTCGGGGTCCCACGGTTAGAGAACATCCCAAGCGATCATCAGAGTGACACCGGGGTCTCGGCGGACGTCTCCCCGACGCATGCGCAGGGGGCGCCGACCCCCACCGAGACCCCCGTTGTGGAGATCAGCCCCGATGTGCTGGAGATTCCCTTCAAGACCCCTATCCTCCTCAAAGAGCTGCCGGGCGGAGAAACCGGCACGGCCAGGTGCCTGACCCGGCAGTTCTCGGAGAAGAAGATGCAGAAGGAGATCAGCCAGGAGCGGCAGAGGGAGCTGGTGCTGGTCAACCAGGGCACCATCCCCGGGGAGTACCGCAAGGAGGGGACCCGGCAACTGAAGGAGACCAAGAAGCTCTTCGAGGGCCTCCTGCGGGGCTCCGCCGAGGGGGCGGTCAGGCTCAGTAAAACCACCTTCACGGACCCCGTCTACCCCTCGGTTCTGGAGCGCACCCGCAGCATGGAGATGCTGTCTCTGCGGGGCCAGCCGGTCTGCCGGACCCAGTCCCTCAGGGTACCCCGATCCGAGGCCACCAACGGGGGGTGGAGAAGGGAGAGGTGCCGGTCCCGGAGCCCTGTCGCAGGGCCCTACCGCAGGCTCGAGCACAATCTGCGCCATCACAGGAGCATGGACTCTCTGAGCGTTGAGGCCCTGGCGTCCAAACCGGGGAGCCGGAGCAAGGCTAAAAAGCTGGAGCCCTTTCTGGGGGCGAACCCGTTCGTCAAGCTGCGGCCTGCGCTGGCCCGCCAGCCGGAGGTCCAGAAGGACATCCAGGAGTCCAGGGAGCGAGAGGAGGAGCTGCGCAGACAGAGGTGTGCTCTGTACGGAGAGAGCCTCCAGCCCCAGGAGGACGAGGACCCAGCCGCACCCACAGACAGCAGCACAGCAGCAGGTGAGCCCACAGACGGATAGGGTGGCCGCACGACACTACGTGCACGCCAGAAGCAAGGGGTACACCGTCCATACTGCAGGGTTTCCCACGGCACTTGACAGCTCAGGCGGCCGCCTAAACAGCACACGCCTGCCGCCTTTCTTTTTTGTTGAGAACATTACACAAAAGTCTAAGATATTCTAAACTTCATTAATACTCTGTGTGCAGATCGGGCTGCAGGGCGACAGTCTGACGCCCAAGCTAGCATAGTGTAGGGGTTTGTTTGTGTGTTTGTGTGTGAGTCGTGGTCATATCATGGTTGCATAATGCCGGTATTATGGCTGTCTCAGTGAAATCTGTGTGGCCCTGTTTGCGTTCCCGCAGATCCCAGGCAGCAGTCCAAGGGGAAATTGGACCGGATTTGGCCGCCACCGCCCAGGACAGGCGGGCCGAGCTCTGGCCAGACACAGGTGACATGTCGGCTCTCGTTACTGTAACCACGGCTACCCTCTGGTTTAACGTGTCTGTGTGTGTGTGTGTGTACTTGCATTTGTGTGCGTGTGTGTGTGTGTGTGTGTTTGTGAGTGTATGAGTGCTTTTGTGTGTGTGGTGTCTGCATCTGCATGTGTGTTTGTGTGTGTGTGTGTGTGTGTGTGTGTACCTGTGTGCATGCTTGTGTGCGTGCGTGTGTTTGTGTGTGTTGTTTCGAGCTCACAGGGAACAACTTGTCTCCTGCCTGGAACAAAGAGTTAAAGTAAATGACTTTGTGTTTGTTTTGAGCTTCAGGAGATAGCAGCTGGTATTTATGGGATCAAGGCAATGCGAAGTCAATTACAGCAATTAGACTGCGTTTACCCAACAACCACTGAGCCCCATCACTCTGCGCTCACATCTAAAGTGTGTGGTAAACGCTCGGGGAAGGCTGTTTTGAATGTTTAGTAAGGTCATTCTGAAAGAATAATTATACACGTGATGTGACACTTTAATTGAAAAACTGGGGGTTGGGGTTAAGTAAACACATCTCAAACACACACACACACACACACACACACACACACACACACACACGCTTGCACCCACACTCACACACATACCCACCCACACTGACACACACACACACACACACGCACACACATTTTAATACTTTCATTTGGATCATAACTTACATGGGAAGATTACTGATCCGAACATGGAAGAAAGTGTTTTACAGCTTTTAGTAAGGGCTGACCAAACATAGAAAGCTTTATGCCAAAAAAAAAAATCTGCATTATTTGTTATGGATAAACATTGCACCTTCATCTCCAGATTGATAGACTGCCTACACACACACACACACACAGACACACACACACACACACACACACACACACACACACACACACACACACACACACACACACACACACACACACACACACACACACACACACACACACACACACACACACACACACAGACACACACACACACACACACACACACACACACACACACACACACAGACACACACACACAGACACACCACGACATCATCAGCTGGTCTCTGATCTCGTCTCCGTAGGGGCCCCGGGCTTCCCGACCGGGGGGTCATGTGACCGGGCTGTCCCAGCGCTGGGAAGCGGCCAGTCGCCCCAGTACAGACCAGTCGTAATCATTGACCAGATGACCTTTGACCTCTGAAAGGACCACGGCAACCTTGCTGCACCGACCGATGTGGACGACCTGATTCCTGAAACACGTCAAACTCTGTTGTCATGACGATGCGTTCCGTAATGTCAACGGCGTTGTCATGGCGTTCCTGTTCCATTCCGTTATCTTGAGTAGCTTTGTTCATCTTATTTTGCTCTCAACTGTGTTCTCTAGATCCCATTCAGACAGGCTTTGGATTAACTGTATGCTCATAAAGGTTGTATAAATCCCTATTTTATAGCTCAAATTGACATGCAAGTAAAGAAATATCATGAGTACATCTGGAATCTTTTCTTCTCATTTCCTTGTTGAACGTTGGGTAAATCACATGGTTGAGTCGGATCATGTTTGTACTCATGCATGACAAAATGCATTTCTTTCAGATCCTAACCTCATCATACCCTCCCTGACCTGAGCCATCTCTCACCTTATTAACAAACATTTCCCACTCTCTCCCCGATGAAATCATCCTTTAATCGCATGCATACATGATCTGACCCTCTCTGATGCATCATGGGGTTTATCAGACTGATCCGCCCGATCAGTTTATCAGTCGGTACCGTTGCTGGTCCTGGGGGGATGAGGGTCAAAGCTCTGGAGAGGACGGCAGGTGTCTCCTCGCCTCGCGGAGCGATTTCAATCAAAACAAAAGGATTATACATTCGACTCATCATGAAAGGATTGAATGGAAGCAACTTAAAAAAAAAAACAATGCATTCAAAGCCATGAACTCAGACATAAGCAACCACCCACTGGGTTTATCGGAGTGATTGGATAGTGGCGGTCGTATCTTTTAATACAGCTAGGGCTGTTTGTTGTTTCTAACGCATCCAAATCACGTTCGGTTTTCTTTTAACTCAGACTACACACATAAAACAACCCATGAGTCAGGCTGATCGAGCAGCACCCAAACACAACAACCCTCCCACCTCTTCCCTCGTACCGCGCACAGACCGCCCGTGGCGGGCGGCAGAGTTCACTGGCTATTGATGCGGGGTCTGAGCAGCGACGAGCGAGAGCTTAGCCAGGCTAAACACCATCTGTCCTGCCGCTCCCCTGTGCCAGCGGACTGTCTGCGCTCTAATCCGCCGCAAGCTGCCGAGACGCGCGGCCAAGGGCCCGTCTCGTCCAACACGCCCTGGCTCCGCGTCGCACACCGGAGACCGGACCTCGGCGCGGCTCTCGCACCGGAAAGGCTTTCAGACGGCTCAAACTGGACAGCCCAACGTTGTAAAACAAGGATGTTATAGCGGGACCTGGACGTTCACTCACACACACGAGCACGCACGCACAAACGCACACACACACACACACACACACACACACACACACACACACACACACACACACACACACACACACACACACACACACACACACACACACACACACACACACACACACACACACACACACAACTACGCACGTACGCACACGCATACAGGATGTGTTCCTGAGTTGGTCAATAAGTTGATCTCTTTATTCAGTGTGGTGTTAAGTGCTTGACCTGCCGTTTGTTGGATGCCTCTATTGTCTGTGGAAACAGTGCAAGAGCGACTGCTGAATTGCGTTACCTGTCATTAAGGAGCAGGCTCGCCTTGCTTTCGGTCATAGTTGGCGTCCACAGACAGCCGCGGTTTATGTCACCACATTTTAGAATATTGCCAAGATCCTTGGAATCTTTACGTCAGTCGTTGATTCCACTGAACTAGAAGAATAAACATTTATTTCAGATGAATTGAATGATGAATTGTAGCACAAAAAGTATTCATGGACCACAATTGCTCAGAACTATAATTGATTGTAGATAATTCTAAAAGGCTTCAATAAATTGCCGCTTTTGCTCTTGAAATAAAGTAATGATAATACGATACATATCCTATATTAGTTTAGTAGATGTAGTTCAACTTAAAGCACAGCAGAGAGTGCTGCTGCCTACAAAACAAGCCGCCAAGCTGTGAAAACCTCTCCTTGGCCTTGAGGCTTTCGCTGAGTTTGTTTTGGTGAAGTATTACAACTGCAACAACATGGTCACAAGAATCATGCATTCCTCCGATAAGCTTTTCAAACAAGAAAAATAAATACATAGATGAATAAATATCAACGCCTTTATAGGCTATAATTATCTCCAATGTTTTTCTCGAACTCCTTACCTCACGTCTGTCATTACTTTGCGTATTAACTTGCCTGATACTTGTGCCATGATGACACAACTGATTGGGTCTTATAGTGAACGGCAGCGCCCGGTAATCTCAGTAGGGTCACAGGCACAGCATTGACCTGTGCCGGGGGATGTGTGGTTAAATTCAAGGATGTACTCACACCGCACCGATGCCTGCTGCGTGCAGGTTATGTCATCCGTCTACAAGCCGGAGCAGAGGACGCGTAATTCAGGTGGGAGGGGGGAGGGGGGGGGATACATAATATGTATCTTACATAACGCGTGTCGCTGATGACTCATGCGTGGTTCTTCCATGGGCGTGTGAGACGATTCCCGGGCAGGTTTACCGCAGGGGGCCGAGGGTGGCTGTCCGTCCGGCCGCCCTCCCGGTGAACCTATTAGGGCTCCGCCCACCGCGTTCCTCACGTCCCGTCGGCGTGACGCAGGTGCTGACACGGACTTAATCATGATTGGGTTCTGATGTTGCAATAATGCGTTCGACCCGCAGGGACAGGAAATGAAGAGGAACAGACCTGGGACGGAAACACTATCCCTGGGCTGATGTCACAAGCACATCGTTCACGGATCACGTTGCTCAATACCCCCGGGATATGAGACCAGTTGCTCAGCCAGGGGGAGGATGTGGTTTGATTCATTCAGGGCTGTCGGTTTGTGTGTGTGTGTGTGTGTGTGTGTGTGTGTGTGTGTGTGTGTGTGTGTGTGTGTGTGTGTGTGTGTGTGTGTGTGTGTGTGTGCGTCTGCGCGTGTGTTTGTGCGTGTGTGTGAGTAATCATCATTTACCATGGTAAATAATGTAACAATGTTCTCTGGCTTCTTGGAAACACAAACTTTGCACGGAGACCTTTGGGCAGGGCCTGTTCGGGTGGCCACCATTCAAACTCCCAGCTCAACACTGTTTGGCCTGCAGCAGGAGAGCACATAATAGCCACCTCTAAACAGGGGTGGGATAGCTTGCCTAGGCTTGTGTGACTCCAACATGACAGATTCTGGGTTTGAACCCCTATGGCTGTAGTCTATATGTAGGCATCACTGAGCAGCAGAATGCCCTCTGACCACTGCCTGCTTCTCAATGACATGTATGTCCCCGTCGATGTCAGGACTCCAGAGTCGCTCTTATTGTATGTTGTTCGTCCTGGCATTTAATGTCTGCAATTATTGTATGTTGTACGTCCGGGCACTGAATCTACACAATTATTATATCTTGTACCTCCTTGCACTTAATGTACGCAATTATTGAATGTCGTACGTCCTGGCACTTAATCTATGCAATTATTGCATGTTGTACGTCCGGGCACTTAATGTACACAAATATCGTATGTTGTACCTCCTTGCACTTAAAGTACGCAATTATTGAATGTCGTACAGCCTGACACTTAATGCAGGCAATTTTTGTATGTCGTACGTCCGGGCACTTAATGTACGCAATTATTGTATGGCTTACGTCCTTGCACTTAAGAATAGTGTTGAGCATCGGCTAGCATCTTATCCTAGCTATCTTTGCTGTTTACGGGAAATGGGTTAACAGCGATTCCTAGTGCTTACCACTTGGTTCTGTGAACATCCTTACTGTAAGGACAGCGATATATTGTTGTTTCTCTTTCTTCTGACAAATGTACATTATTGTAAGTCGCTTTGGATGAAAGCTTCTGCTAAATGCACTAGATGTAAATGTGTTTACTGAAAGTCCCTATGGCTAGAGCATGTTGCTTGATGACTGAATGGTAAATAGTGAACACAGGGTTAAAACCAAAGCAGGCTGAGGTCTGTACCTCGAATCCTCTCTCAGGGGCGTCCCGGCCACCGTCTGGTGCTTCGTCACGTCGTCTGAATGCCATCAGACCCTGAGATGATTGAGTGTGGGCAGCCAGCAGGAAACTAAGCGACGAGTTCGGAGAAGTCATTTACATTTCAATTAAAATCCAAATTGCTGTATTCAAATGGCGCGACGCCAGCCAAGGCGCTTAATAACCCCCGCAACCCCGACGCTCAGTCAGTGCCCGTGGCGTCCCGAGGAGATGCCGACTGCCTTCCAGGGTTGCTGGTTCCAGGGCCGTGGCACCAAATCCTGGGCCCTGTATACAAGAGGTACTGATGCCCCCCCCCCCCCCCCCCCCGAATTCCCCCTACCAGCCCCCTGCGCTGAATTGTTGACGGGGATGGGGGGGAGACGTGGCCGTGTGCGACTCCTAACACTATGGACTGGTGGATAATTTAAAAAATAAATAAAAAACTTTTTTTTTTTTTTTTTTTTTTTTTATTGCCATGGGCCCCCCCTCTGCCTTGGGACCCCCCAGGACTGCCTCACTTTCCCCCGCAGTCCATCGGCCCCGGCTGGTTCCATGCCGGGTCAGCTGTCAAGGGCCCCCTTGAGCAATAAACCCGCCTAAACTGCTTCAGGTAATCTAATTTCACCGTAGCGTGTTCGACACCACCAGGGGTGTGTCCAGGTCTGAGTTGCAGTCGGTAAACTGATACAACTGCTCCATGAATACCGTTGACTTGAGCCCAGAACTAGATGACTTTGTGAGGACAATGGAGCTCACAAGCCACCAGGGTTGCATGAATTCACCCATTGTGCTCAGCGAACCACGTCGCTCGCTCCGCCGCCCCGAGCCCCCCTACCCCCTCGCTTGCCTCGCTTCCCCTCGGCTCTCGCCGCCCCGAGCCCCCCTACCACCTCGGTCCTGCCTGCATTGTCCCAAACACAGGGGGGGGTCAATTGTTCAGCAGAGCGAAGCAGCACCAGCAG
>NC_082383.1:20747410-20757097 GCF_031168955.1 Gadus macrocephalus
TGTATTGTTGTGTTGTTGTGTAGTTGTATTGTTGGAGGCAGAGTGAGGAGAATATGACCCTGCATGTTGTGTTGTTGTTTTTGTGTTGTTGTGTTGTTGTGTAGTTGTGTAGTTGTGTTGTTGTGTTTTTGTGTTGTTGTATTGTTGTATTGTTGTGTTGTTGTATTGATGTATTGTTGTGTTGTTGTGTAGTTGTGTTGTTGGAGGCAGAGTGAGGAGACTATGGCGGGCTGTGTTGTTGTGTTGTTGTGTGGTTGTGTGGTTGTGTTGTTGTGTTTTTGTGTTGTTGTGTTGTTGTGTTGCTGTGTAGTTGTGTTGTTGGAGGCAGTGTGAGGAGAGTACGGCAGGCTGTGTTGTGTTGTGTTGTTGTGTTATGTGGTTGTGTTGTCGTGTTGTTGTGTTGTTGTGTTGTTTGGTTCACTCTAGAGGCAGAGTGAGGAGGGTTGAGGAGAGTTTGGGAGTTTCAGGGCGGCTGAGGTTTGGCTTGCGTGAGCAAGATGCTGTTGGGTGAAGATCGATTAAAACTCTGGTTCGCGTGGGAAGAGAACAAAACTGCCTCTATTTAAAAAAGAACAACGTCATGGACACTCTCACACACACACACACACACACACACACACACACACACACACACACACACACACACTCACACTCACACTCACACTCACACACACACACACACACACACACACACACACACACACACACACACACACACACACACAGATACACCCATACACAAACACCATCTCTTTGTCTCTCAAACAGACACACACCATATTTTTCTCTCAACCATACACAAAAACACACACAAACACACACAGAGTTATGAAACCGCCTCCCCCAAGTTATCCAAAGTGACTCATCGTTGCTATTTATAGCGTGCTACATCTAGCGTGCATACGCTGCCCGCTACGCGTCTTGGCAACATCTACGCAGCGCCCCGTCCTGCCCGCTGGGCCTCGGGGGAAGGTGATTCATAAAGAGGGGCCGGGGTTTAGCTGTGGTGCCCCGCGTCACCGCGCACACCACCAGATAAGCTCCAGCTTGCCCCTCCTTTTGCGCCTCAATTTCCCACGTGAAACACGGACTGCGAACGACCCACGTGTGAAGGGAACGAATAAGTTGTGCAGAGCTGGAATTCACCATGTTTTGTTTGTTTGTTTGTTTTTTTGGTTGTGTGCCACTTTGTTGGTTGAATGCACATCACCGCCATGAGCAGGAAGACTATCCGGTGTTGCTTTGAAAGTACAGAAAGGGGTTATTAATGACATACTGTACGATGTCCATGCTCTGGCATTAGCCCTTCAGTAGTGTCCATTGTCCGTCCCCTGCTAGTGTTACTCCTTCAAAAGCACTAGGCCTGAACTAGCATTGGCCCTGCACTAGCAGTAGCCCTGCATTAGCATTAGCCTTGTCCTAGCATTAGCCTCGGTTGGCCCTAGCCCAGGCAGCCCTGGCTCTATTTTCAATGACTAAGATGGTCAACTCCATGTAAGGCCCGGCCAAAAGGAAGTTTGTAGAAGCTATATGTTACTTTAACAGCTGTTGCACAATGTGTTTCTACTCCAAACCCAATGCTAGCTTAAGAAGAGTGATGACAATGTGAGATCGATACGGATGGACTTCCACTGTGAGTAACCACACTTGCAAGATGAATAATAATAATAAAAATAGATTTTATGTAGGGCCTTTCAGGATACTCAAGGTCGCTTCACAAGAGTGGGAGATGAGGGTGTATGTGCAGGCAAGTGAGAAGAGAGTGCAAAATGCGCAAGGCGTTGGGTGGGGTCGTGAGTCAGAGGCCATAGGCCTCAGAGAAAAGGTGTGCTTTCGTGTACTTTTTGAAAGTCTCCACGGAAGGGGCACAGCGGGTGTTGGGGGGAGCTGGTTCCACAGAGTGGGGTCGGACACGCAAAAGGCCCTCTCCCCAAAGGTCTTGAGTCTCGTGCGGGGAATTGCACGAAGGGTTCAAAAAGTCCATTCATCTATGTGGAGACTTTAAATACTCTCTCTCTCGCTCTCTCTCTCTCTCTCTCTCTCTCTCTCGCTCTCTCTCTCTCTCTCTCTCTCTCTCTCGCTCTCTCTCTCTCTCTCTCTCTCTCTCTCTCTCTCTCTCTCTCTCTCCCAATCTTAAAATACTCATTACAGTAAATGTCAAAACATAAATCCAAAATCCATGCGAGCAAACATTAATCTTCAAAGCTCCAGTCGTGGGAGGCAGACCTCTTGAATTTAAAAGTATTTTCCCCTTTTTGCATTTTATTAAAACTTGATACAGAAATGGTCACTGTTCATAATGTCAACTGAAAAATAGGAGATTTAATTACCCTTCAACACCAGACCAACAACCGGGCTGATGAAGATGTAAGATACACTTCTATCGTTTTCGGATCTGAAAATGTGCATTAGGGGAACAGTAAATATCAGCAATGCCACGGCACAACAGAGGAAGAGACAGAGAAGATACGTCTACCAAAATAAAACAGTCTGCGATGGCGGAGCAGATGAACGAGAGACAAGTGATGAAATACCCACAGATCTTTACATGGAAATGGGTCAAATCTGTTGTGTTACGTGACCTCCTAGCCTCTTTCCTGTTCTGACTAACTGTGTCAGCAGAGTGACCCCTCTCTCCCCCGCCCCCCCCCTCCCCGCCGCCCCCCCCCGCGCTGGTCTGTGATGCAGTTAGGAGGATATTTTCAGCTCCTCCATCACCCCTGGGGAAGCTTACATAACAGCCCCCCCCCCCCCCCTCTTGTTCCCCTCCCCTCCCCTCCCTCTCCTCCACCCTCCCTTTCATCCCCTTCTCTCTCGTCCTCCCCTTTCTCCCCTCTCCTGCTCCCTCTACCCCTCCCTCTCCTCCATCCTTCTCCTCCCTCCCTTCTCTCCCCTCTCCTGCTCCCTCTACCCCTCCCTCTCCTCCATCCTTCTCCTCCCTCCCTTCTCTCCCCTCTCCTGCTCCCTCTACCCCTCCCTCTCCTCCATCCTTCTCCTCCCTCCCTTCTCTCCCCTCTCCTACTCCCTCTACCCCTCCCTCTCCTCCATCCTTCTCCTCCCTCCCTTCTCTCCCCTCTCCTACTCCCTCTACCCCTCCCTCTCCTCCATCCTTCGCCTCCCTCCCTTCTCTCCCCTCTCCTACTCCCTCTACCCGTCTCTCTCCTCCATCCATCCACTCCCTCCGCCCCGCCCCGCTACCTTCCAGCTGGCGGTTGTGAAGCTGGGCCAGAGGGTCAACTACCAAACCTCCAGACGCCGTGTGGGCGATGACGCAAGCGCAAGGCTGTGATCCTCAGGGATCCAATCAGAGTGGGCGTCGTCCAGACGTCCGACCCTAACCTGGAGGGGCCACCCATGTAAAACAGCCAGTTGTGGCAATTGGCAGACGCTTTTATCCATAGACTTACAATAATTACATTTGCCAGAAGAAAGAAACATTATTTCGCTGTCGGTACAGTAAGGATGTTCATAGAACCAATTGCAAAGCACAAACAATCACTAGGTTAACCCATTCCCCGCATACAGCAAAGATAGCTAGGATAAGATGCTACACAATGCTAAGTACTATAAGTGCAAGGGCACATGACATACAATAAGGGTGTGTATCATCTACATGTGAAAGATGTGTCGCCGTGAGCATAAAGAGTCCTACGTGTGTGACTCGTGTCGATGATGAAACGACCGCCTCTCATGGTCGTATTCCAACGCGTGTCGAATGCGTCTTGGCAGTCACGGTTTGTTTGCAGAATACTTCATCATTATCAGTGAAGGACTGCAAGCCCAAGGTAGGACAGCCCCCTCATCATAGAGACTCTGCGAGCCCAGTGGGAACACAAGGAGCCTGGAGGACGAGGCCCGGGAGGGAAACTTTAGTCGGTTTAGCTCAGGAGGTAGTGCAGTTGTCTTGTTACCGAAAGGTTGCTAGTTCGATCCCCAGCACCTCCTAGCTGAGTGTTGATGTGTCCCTGAGCAAGACACCTAACCCTAAATGCTCCTGACGAGCTGGCTGTCGTCTTGCATGGTTGACTCTGCCGTCGGTGTGTCAATGTGTGTATTAACTGATCAATGCGTCAATGCCCTAAATGTAAATGTTTAGTGACCTGACCGCTCAGCTGGGCCGAGAAAGAGATTTAGGTGCAAAGGTAGATATAGACTCACATTAACAGCCCCATCACCATACACGACGATAGGAATGAAGGCCGGTACAGCAGCACTGATACCCAACAACTAGTGTCTATTCATCCACCTCAACATAAACCTGCAAAGTTGTTTGGTTGACTAAACCTTACCAAGATGTTGTGTTGTGGTAATCAAACCAAGTTGTTAACCTAAACCAAGCTGCGACTGAAAACTAAAAAAGAAATGAAATAAAAAGAACGAGTCTGATAAGTTACTTCAATGAATACAGCCCCAGTCTCCTGGGGGTTAGTCCTGCGTTTGACACACTCATTCACCCCGACCTCCCTATATGAACCCTGTCACTCCTTACACTACGCCACCTGACTGCAGAGAGCCTTCCGAGCAGAAAGCTCTCTGGCAGACAGTTCGCCGAGGGCAGCATGACAGCATCCGCCTTCTGTTCTTTCGGCGAGGGCTGCGTGATACACATCCACGCTAGGACGAGCCAATCAGAGTCACAGTAGGGTCATGCCTTCGTCAATCAGTAAAGAAAACGGTGCATACAGTTGCCACATATACACACACAGCAAAACACACGATGCAAAAAAAACAACGTAATAACCTGGCGCATAACATGTATAGTAACACACAACCCACATTGGCCATGGGTCATTATCCTCAACCAATCTGAGGTCTTGTTCAGGGTCAACCTAAGAGGTATCCTCTTACAGAACAGATACATGTGTAGTGACAATGTACACTGTCGCTTTGGGAAATCCTTTCTTTTTGAAGTGTTTCGTACTTGTCATCTAGCATCTGATCTGAAACAGCGTGTGTGCATGCTTTAGTGTGTGTGTGTGTGTGTGTGTGTGTGTGTGTGTGTGTGTGTGTGTGTGAGGTGTGTGTGTGTGTGTGTGACGTCTTCAACGTATCTGTGTGTGCTTGTGTGTGTGTGTGTGTGTGTGTGTGTGTGTGTGTGTGTGAGTGTGTGTGTGTGTGTGACGTCTTCAACGTATCTGTGTGTGCTTGTGTGTGTGTGTGTGTGTGTGTGTTTTTGTGCATGTGACTGCTTTAATGTATCTGTGTGTGTGTGTGTCTGTGTGTGAGTGTGTGTGTGTGTGTGACGTCTTCAACGTATCTGTGTGTGCTTGTGTGTGTGTGTGAGTGTGTGTGTGTGTGTGTGACGTCTTCAACGTATCTGTGTGTGCTTGTGTGTGTGTGTGTGTGTGTGTGTGTGTGTGTGTGTGTGAGTGTGTGTGTGTGTGTGACGTCTTCAACGTATCTGTGTGTGCTTGTGTGTGTGTGTGTGTGTGTGTGTTTTTGTGCATGTGACTGCTTTAATGTATCTGTGTGTGTGTGTGTCTGTGTGTGAGTGTGTGTGTGTGTGTGTGACGTCTTCAACGTATCTGTGTGTGCTTGTGTGTGTGTGTGTGTGTGTGTGTGTGTGTGTGTGTTTTTGTGCATGTGACTGCTTTAATGTATCTGTGTGTGTGTGTCTGTGTGTGTGTGTGTGTGTGTGTGTGTGTGTGTGTGTGTGTGTTTATCTTTGTGTGTCTTTGTGTGAGTGTGTCTGTGTGTCTGCGTAGTATGGGTGTCTGTGTATGAGCATGTGTGTGTGTCTGTGTGTGCGTGTGTGCCTGTGTTTCTCTGAACGTCTGGCGTGTGCCACAGATCAATGACTTACATTCTAGACTGGGATCATAAAACCCTGAACAACAGAAAGGCGGGCGGACAGCTCGACAGAATCACGTGGTCCGTGGTGAAACATCTTCCCAGAAGGGGATGCTTCGGAAGAGCAGGTCAAGGGTCCCCCCGGGGCCTCCTGCGTAAGAGTTATGGACCTTTGTGTGAACGGCCCTCCTCGATTTCCTTGAAACGAGGCGTGTCTTCTCAGAGAGTTACCCAACTTCACGTTGAGTCATCGGCCGCATTACACAACAACTCACTCTCCTCCCCCCTCACACCAAGGAGCCCTGAATACCGGGAGGAAGGGGCTTATGGGGTGGGGGGGGGGCGGGGGGGGGCAAAATGGGGGCGGGGCTTCGCAAAAGGGGGAGGAGCCTTACCTACACTAAGGAGCCCGGAAGAGGGGGCTATGAGCTAGGGGGGGCAATGAAGGGAGCGGGCCTCACACAAGTGGAAGGGATCACCCTAAGTAACTGCTGATGGTTCCTTGAAAACACGGTGAATTCTTGACATTCTCGACATAGGAAGGCCTGCCCTGTTGACTTTGTCCCGCGGTGGGAGTTGAGCTGATAACCTTTCACCTCCCCCGCGAGATTGTGTGTTCAAGTTTAGTCTCGGGTTACGACAACAGTCGTGGCGTGAGGTGTAGGCCTCCGAATAAGACCTGATTCTTTATGTGGAATGCTAAAACGCTTACGTTATTTTTACTACTATGGCGTCGTATTGGAGGACATAATACCCTGAAATGAGTTCTGATAAGCCAAACAGCTATCACGTGGTGTTCCCCGGAGAGAGCAGTCTGGGTCAGCTTCTCTTTGAACCCTCCCTGATCTTAAAGTCCATAAGCCAAGCCAGCCACTGTGTTGATATTATTTTGTTACCTGATTATGTCTTTCAGAGATTATGAATGTTACACAACAGTGGCTGGGAAGACAGCAGCCAAACTGAGGGAAGGGAGAGAGAGAGAGAGAGAGAGAGAGAGAGAGAGAGAGAGAGAGCATTTTTTCTCTGTCTAAAGCAAAATTACGTAATTGTTATGAGATTCCGCCTGTGTGGTATAATCGGGGTCAGCTGAGGATGGTCGGGGAGGGTCCACTTGCTGTTGGACAGGAGGCGGCCCAAGCAGCGAACACACACACAGCCCCGCTGGTTCAAGTGAGGAGAGGCGACGTCCTTGGCTGAACTTTGCGCGCGACGTTACAAATAGAGTCTGCAGCGTCCAAGTGGAGCACAGCGCGCGGGCGACGAGACAGCGCGATAACACCAAGTAACGCCGGCTCGATCTCATAACTACAGCGCTCAGTGGGGCAGGGAGAGGAAGGTGGGAGACGACAGAGTGGGACCGTAGCGGGACGGAGCAAACACAACACACACAGCTTCTTCCGGAGTCGGGAAGGAAGAGAGAATATTGTTGGAGGACGGAGAAGGAAAAGTGTTTACAGACATTCTTCACGCACAGATCTGAGGTAAAATTGTTCATTTTATTTTCCGCAGGCTACATTGCTTGAAAAGATTTTAGGGTAAAACATATTTGGAATGGAATTTAAATCCAGAGTTATCCCTTTGACAAAAATGGATGGGTTTTATACAGGCCCATATATATGTGCCTATTTAAAATATTAAGGCTATGTAGCATGCTTAGCGTTCTATTAAAAGGAAACGGTGACAAATAAGATCATCTGCACACTTTTAACAACGCACTTTTTAAGTAAGACTTGATAGATAAAGTACATCAATCAGGTGTCGATGTCAAGGAGTTATGAAAATGCATCAGTTTAACAATTTCAAGTTCGACTTTTAAAATAAACATCTCTCAGACCCGAGGTGAGAAAATATAACATATTGTTGGTGTCGTAGTTTTATTTCGTATCATTTTATTTCATTTTGAAAACTTCTGTCTCAATGTTCAGCCCTTTTACATTTCCACATACCAGTATATTCATGTGGGCTCATACCATTTCCACATGTTATGTAATTGACAGCAACAATCGCTTGTATTTTATTTTCTACGCTCTCCGTCATCACGAGGGGATGCAGATTGTCTGGACATCCTCCTCTGACGCCTGTTGCTTCTATTACGAGCTATTGTGCAGCGCCATTACAAAGGGCTGGCAGCTTTCATGGAGCGATATAATGAGGTTGCATAATATTCATTGCATAACCACTAAATCTCCATCTGTCTTTCTTTCTTTTGGTCACCAGGTGGCACTGTTGCTGCGATCTCCGACCGACGTCGCAACGGCCTTTTTGTAGAAGCAAAAAAAAAAATTAATGAGCGCTCCTGTCATGTTTGACGAGTCTCAGCAGTTGAGGATGTCGCAGGAGGGAGGAGATGTGCGGACCATGCACTCCCCGGGCGGGCTCTCTCCTCTGAGCGGAGGAGAGGAGGGCGGAGGAGGAGGTGGCAGCCCGCTGTCCTTCACCGATGAGGCGGTGTCCCTCCTCACCTCCAGCAGCCTGCTGGCCCACTCCCTGCTCGGCCGCGCCCCCGCGGCGAAGCGCAAGGCCAGCCCCTCGTCCAACGCGGCGCTGCGCCGCAAGCGCGAGTTCATCCCCGTGGACCAGAAGGACGACGGCTACTGGGACAAGCGGCGCAAGAACAACGAGGCGGCCAAGCGCTCGCGGGAGAAGCGTCGCGTCAACGACATGGTGCTGGAGAACCGCGTGCTGGCGCTGCTGGAGGAGAACGCTCGGCTGCGCGCCGAGCTGCTGGCGCTCAAGTTCCGCTTCGGCCTGGTCACAGACCCGTCCGGCAGCCCCATGCTGCCCCTCGCCAACCCCGCCCCGCAGAGACCCAGCCCCTACTACCTGCCCAGGGCGGACCACCAGAGGGACCTCCCGGGGGCCATGGCGGTGGTGTCGCACCCCCACCACAGCCGGAGCCTGCGGCCGACCCGGGACCCCGGGCAGGGCCACCTGTCGGAGGACTCGGGGTTCTCCGGGGGCTCCAGTGTGGGGAGCCCCGTGTACTTCGAGGACCGGCTGAGCGACGGCGGCAAGCTGTCCCCGCGAGGCGCGGCGGAAGACCTGGGCTACGAGCCGCACCACTCCCCCCCCTCCGCCTCCGCCGCCGCCGAGGGCCACAGGACCCTCACCCCGGCCGCGCCCCCTGCCTTCTGCCCCGCCGACGGCATGAAGACCCTCCCCCACAAGCTGCGCTTCAAGGTCCCGGGCTGCGGGGACGGCGGCGGCGAGGGGGGGGGCGCTCGCCGCCGCCGCCGCGTGTCTGGCCAAGGGTCCCGGGGCGAGGGGCGAGTGGGTGCACCCGCCGGAGACGACGGAGGACGGAGCCGGGCGGGGGGGGAGGCAGACCCCGCCGGGCGGACCCTCCCTGGGGGGGGACTACCAGAACGAGAACAGCGTGCTGCGCTCGCAGCTCAGCTCCCTGAGCGAGGAGGTGGCCCAGCTCAAGAAGCTCTTCACCCAGCAGCTCATGGCCAAGGTCCACTGAGGGACTGAACTCAAAGGCAGCCGGGACCAGAGAACTCGGAGCACAAAGGTCCACCGAGCCACCTGAGAACTGAAAACCAACTCAAGTGTACTGGAGATAATTTGTCTAGACTGAAATGGACCACATCATAACTCTGTGTGGGAAACCATACTTAATGGACAAATGTCTGAGAAAAGTCTTCTGTTTGTCAGTTTGGTTTTAAATATTGTATTGTTGTGTACTCTGTGCTGTATGTTTTCTGATATGTTGTCTGGATTTGATTCGTCCTTCACACACTAACTTATTCGTGTTCCCATCATTGGTTTGTCACTGTGCTACAGAGTCTTAACTCGAAATGTATTAAAAATCGATTTGTAGTTTTCAACACTGACTCACTCAGAGATAACTGTCTGCACACACAGCTTGCCTACGCTCCCATTTCAAGCCCATCG
>NC_082383.1:20757197-20769697 GCF_031168955.1 Gadus macrocephalus
CACTGAGGACGTGTTTGAATCCACTACAGTTTATTGATGCAAGCCCTTTTCTTTTTGGCGATTTGATATCACAACGAATGTGGCTTATTTGGTTTGCAAACCAGCTACTGAAACTTTCCGAACTCATACGAAAAAAAGGGGATCTCTACTCAGTCCACGTGTTTTATGGGGCTGTGTTGCGTTACCGCCACCTGCTGGCCTTCTCCCGGGCACTCCGGCATTGCTATGCCATGCGTGTACGGGCGCAAGAAGGAAATGTTCCTGAATGTAGCAGCGTGTGTGAATAGTGGGTATTGCTGACGGTGCCTGCAATGCTATCCAAGTAATCTACCGGGAACTATGTGGGAAATGCGCTTTAGTGCGTAGGTCTGTTTGTTTGCGTGTGAGTGTGTCTCCTTACAGTCACCTGACCCGGGCTGACCCGGGTGGGGTCGGGTGAAATGGGGTTGACGTCATGGTTAGTGCATGTTTGTGCTCCACCACCTTCTCCTCTTCCTCCTTCTCCTTCCACTCGCTGGCCTACTTACAGTCGACTCACGTGGCATCAGGGCTACTCACATCACACTCCTCACTCCTCACATCACTCCTCCCGCGGAGCAGCGGGTGGAGTCCAGCCACAGGAGTCTGCATACGACCGAGAGGTCGGAACAATGGAGTGTCGGAGGAATTACATTGACCCGAAGTGAACCGACAGCTGTCCCGCACACGGCAACAACCCCTTTCTCCTCCATGTAGCGTTTCAATCTTGACTTCAGAGTCAAAGTAAAAATTCCTTTCCCCAAATTCCTTCTCCACCACGGCCGAGATAACCCCCACTATGAGTTTTTATTGTGGAAGTAACAGAGAGTTGGAGAACCCGACGCAGCCTTAAGATTCATGATATCAGAGAATATCCCCTTCAGTTCGGTCGCGGCGCAATGAATGAATAAAGATCGTATGCACGTCAGAAGCAAAAAACGTTTATTTTGACAGATGTGCCCGAAGTTACAACCTTGTTGATGACCAACGTTTAGGAAGACATGTCATTTTAATTCTGCCATGGGTGAAATCAAAGCGCAGTGTGTACTGAATGCATGTTGATGATACACTTCTTAAAGGCGGGTATTGGCATGACACCGGCTTCCTCCATCTTCTGCGTCACCTTTTTAAATAAATCGCCGTTTCTCGTTTTCCGACGGCGACAACCATGAACATATAAAGAAATAATTTAATATTTATATTTATAAAGAAATAAGAATTGTTCATCTGTCAATGGCGACAACAAAACGACTACGACTCCTTCTACTTCCGGCTCACGTCCCCCGGCCGCAAGATCTCAAGCATGCCCGAAAAATGCGAAATCCGAGGCAGAGAGTTGATAATTTACCAACTCTTTCCTCAGTGTTTTTTCTTTGCTCTGTAAACCACAGGTATTTGTGTGTGTGTGTGTGTGTGTGTGTGTGTGTGTGTGTGTGTGTGTGTGTGTGTGTGTGTGTGTGTGTGTGTGTGTGTGTGTGTGTGTGTGTGTGTGTGTGTGTGTGTGTGTGTGTGTGTGTGTGTATGTATGTGAGAGAGAGGCTGCCCATAAGGCTGTGGGAGAGGTCCCTCAGGGCAGGGAGAGAGGCCAATGAGGTTCTCCCAGGAGCAGGGACCCTCAGGTGGATCACCTCACTGGAGACTGTATTTAAAATACGCACGTGGCTCCGCTGGAGGGCCACAGCATCCCCAGCAGAGGGCCAGCGGAGGGGGAGGGCCCCTGAAGCTGAATACGGGCTCTGGATGATATCATAATAACAACATTATGATATCATCCGCCCCTGTTAGCTGTTGACTGCTAGTTTCAGATGTTATCTGTAAGCGTTAGCCTGCAGTGGGGCGATGTTATCATCCACAACGAATCTCTTAAAAAAAACAATCAAACCCAGCATTTAGCATTTAATCGGTCAAAGACCAGGGGCGTTATCTTTTGAATATAAACACGTTAATATCTTTCAATTATCATGTCAATAGTACATCAAAGTACACCTTGATGTACTATTGACATGATAACGTTGCTGATGTTGTCACATGTTATGTTTGTGTAGAATACGTGTATCATTTTCATCATCGGTTACGTCATCTAGAAAGGGCTCACACAGCTAAGATCTTTGAATGTTTTTCCACTTTGTTGTCATGTAAATCTCCTTTCCTGCAATCCAGAGCATCGGGTGAGGTCCGCTGAAGCAACGAGCTGCAAGGCAGAGTGCATGTACGTGCACTCTGGGGACACGCTGACCTGCCCCAGCAGCCACTGGTCTCTCCCCGACCTGCGCCCCCCTCTGGCTCTCTATCTCTCTCTCTAGCTCCCGCCCCCCACTCACATTCCTGTTAGAGTACAAAATAGAGATCAGCCCATCAACCTCCTCTCTTCTCCTCTCCTCTCCTCAGCTCCATCAGCTCTCTCTCTCACTCCCTCCTCTCTCTCAGTCTCTCTCTCTCTCTCTCTCACTCACTCACTCACTCACTCACTCACTCACTCACTCACTCACTCACTCACTCACTCACTCACTCACTCACTCACTCTCTCACTCTCTCTCTCTCTCTCTCTCCCCTCTCTCTCCCCCCTCTCTCTCTCTCTCTCTCTCTCTCTCTCTCTCTCTCTCTCTCTCTCTCTCTCTCTCTCTCTCTCTCTCTCTCTTGTTTGAATCGTGACTCGTGACTTAAATCGCGGCAGAAGTCGGAATCCGTCGGTAGCAGGAAGTGGGAATGATTCCTATGAATCATTCCCACTTCCTGCTTTTAGAAGCCCATGTTGAGGCTCTGCCTCCTCGATGTGGTAACGTCGGGGGTCATCCCGGGTCCAGGGCCAGCGGGCCAACACAAGCTGAACACAACCTCTCCTTTCTGCACCGACAGACATTCCCCAGAGGGGCGACGGCGACGGTGCAGAGTGACTCACCTGATCACCAGGGACCAGGGACTCTTGTAGCTGACACCGAGATCAGTAACTTACTCACTAACTTACTCACCTACTTACTCACTAACACATTCATTGCCCGGGCCAATCAAACAGCAGTCAACAACTGAGTTTTGTCTCCAGTATCAAGTACATCAGCAACCACCGGGACTTCCAAGCCTTTAACATTTCTTTACGTTTAAACATCTGGTAAAACACATGCGTCGTTGCGTTAACTGCACCTTCGTTGTTTTGCTTCCTCCAACTAATGACCACATTGCTGATGTAGAACAAAACTATTAAACTAAAGATAACTGCTTCTTAATCACTCCACCCCAGCCTCCACATGAGTGAGTGGGTGTCCTTGTTACTTTGTGAATTACCGGTGAAATCCTTCATTGTTGCAACCGTGACGCACGTTGGGTCAATATTTGAATGAGATTCCCGGCTGGCAGCCCGTATGTGTTTACGGTTCTGTGGTATCAGCAGCTGGTGAGACTACTGTTATTGTTTTCCTGCTTATGGTCCATGGTTAACACCTCCTGCTGCTGGTCCGCCATGTTCCAGAGTAAAGTCATAAACACTAACCGCTATAACCGCTGATAAAGTTTCCCGTAAACTGCTTCCCCTTTGTGGTTTTATTATTGCTTTAGCAAATTTGGCTTATCAGTGATGTATGACATCACGGCTGACTTTTAGTTGAGCGTAACATCCTTTAAACAGACGGTAAGCAGTTAATGAAAGCAGGAATCTGCTCAAGTTCACGTTCATTAGAGGGAAAGAGTTTGAATTTAACCAACTAAGACGGCTTGAAAAAGTGTTAAAGAGATATAATAGTGATGTGATCATTGATTAAGCATCATTGGAATTATTCCAATGATAAACGTTTGGGTTGGTATTAATTTAGAGATGGTGAAATAGGTATGAGGTTAGAGATGGTTAAGTTTAAGTATTAGGTTAAAGATGGTTAAGTTGAGGTGTTAGTTTAGAAATAGTTAGAGACGGTATAAGGAACAGGGTCATTCAAATCAGTTAATGCAGTAATACACGTTTTGTAAGAATGAATTAACATACTCTAAGCGTCTAAGAGTACCATATTAAGCACTATATACATTTTATTTATTATTATTATTATTATTAACATTACTATATTTGTGCAGTCATACAATTATTATATAGAATTAGCATGGGCTAGTGTTAAGGTAAGTGAGTTTTGGTTAGGGTTAGTTTTAAATAGCAAACAGGAAACACCATTAGTAAGGTTAACATTAGTTAACGGTTAATTAACTGTAAATCCATTTTTAGTTCATGCTTATTAGTGCATTAATGGATGTGAATTGTTAGTTAATGTACCCTCATTGTAAGTACTGTGTTACCAATGACATAAACAACTTGAACTTGAGCTTAGATAGCACTGCCTCACAACCGCAAACTACCAGCCTCACATAGCTGTCAAGGTGTGTGTGTGTGTGTGTGTGTGTGTGTGTGTGTGTGTGTGTGTGTGTGTGTGTGTGTGTGTGTGTGTGTGTGTGTGTGTGTGTGTGTGTGTGTGTGTGTGTGTGTGTGTGTGTGTGTGAGAGAGAGTTGAGTGGTTATTTTCCCCCTCTGACCCCTGAACTTTTGGTTAGTTGAAGGCCCTCCGGCCTCCGACAGGAAGGAAGCCTAGAGCTCAACAAACAGTCAGTCCTTTGTTTGGCTCTCTCTCTCTCTTTTTTTCTCTCTATCCTCCTTGACCTACTTTCCGAAGAAAAAGCCGGTGTTACTCGTCGGTAAATGTCCACAAACAAAGCCCTGGAAAACATTCCGATATCGGTCGCTCAGGCATTCTGGAGGCCTTGTTGGAAGAGCGAGAAGATTTAAACCAGTTTATGATCATGAATAAAAAGACGAGCCAGCAAAGATAATAATTTAATGAATCACTACGAACAATAGTTCACTGGTTTTGGTGCGTTCCGATGCAGTTGTCTCCTATGTCGTAACACTTTTACCGCTGTAGGGCTTTCACACAGGGTTCCAGGGATTTGTGTGTGTTGCATCATGGATACAAAACACCTCATCGCTCTTGATCACCCAATACTCCTGATCCCTCTCAATGACCTCTGATAACTCCTGACCACTCCCTATCGATCCTGATCACTCCCTCTCCTGGTCACCTCCCACCCCCCCCCCCCCCCCCCCCGTTTACTCCCCATCACTCCAGTGAACTCCTGAACTTCACCTTATTTATTACAGAAACACAGGCGGACGCAAGGGGACACTGTGTGTGTGTGTTTGTGTGTGTGGGTGTGTGAAGATGTGTGCGCATGTTTGTGTGTGTGTTTTCAAGCATGTGTGTGTGTGTGTGTGTGTGTGTGTGTGTGTGTGTGTGTGTGTGTGTGTGAGTGCGTGTGCGTGTGTGTGTGTGCATGTGTGTGTGTGTGTGTGTGTGTGTGTGTGTGTGTGTGTGTGCGTTTGCTTGCATGCATGCGATTCCAGGCCTCTAATTATCTGTGTGTTCCATCATTTAATTTCAAACCCTTTTCACTCTTCTGCTGCGCAGGCCTCAGCCAAGAGCCCTCCGACCCTGTAGAAGAGGACGAATGATCAACGGAGAGCGTGGTACCCTCCAGGCTGAGCTCTGCAAACAGACTTAAAATATCTAATTCAATCTATTCATGTATTATTCAATGTTGGTCCTACTTTCCGCTGCCCTCGTCCTATCAACAGAAAAACGGGGTAATGGTTGGCTGGCGATAATTCCTGTGCTGGTTATTATGGGATATGCTGTGCCGATGGTGCTGGTGGCATCAGCAGCAGGGGGGCCACAGATGGAGACGAGTGCCGTGTGATGGCAGGGTTCGATACGGACGCTGAGGAACAAAGCCTTCAGGTGCGATCGTCATGGCGACGTGACCCATGGATGTTCTGCTCTTCTGGCTGTAGGAGAACGGGTAACAGGACTCCTTCAGACGCATGCTGCTCACAAGTCTTGTGGCTGGTTACACACTGGATATGACGGGCGGTTGACCTTCAGGATGTTCTGATGCAGAAAGGAGAAGAGCCATGACGGGGAAAATAGAGCAGCCTGTGCAAGGTCTTTACTCTCCATTCCCTCTCTCGCACTCGTTCATTCCCTCTCAACCTTTCTCAAAGTATCCAAAAGGATTTATTGGCATGGAAAATTGCATTATTATTTAACAAAGTATACAAAATAATCAATAATAATCAAACTATTTCCTGGGACTATTCGCCATAGAATGACTTGTCTTTACCCATCGCCGCGAACATTCTCTCTCTCACTCTCTCCTCTCTCTTTCTCTCTCTCTCTCCCTCCCTCTATATCTCTCTCTCTCTCCTCTCTCTCTCTCTCTCTCTCTCTCTCTCTCTCCCTCTCTCCCTCTCTCTCTTTCTCTCCCTCTTTCTCTCTCTCCCTCTCCACCTCTCTCTCTCTCTCTCTCTCTCTCTCTCTCTCTCTCTCTCTCTCTCTCTCTCTCTTTCTCTCTCTCTTTCTCACTGCTTCTTGCTCAACTTCTGACCTACTTTCCTGCTTCGAATTGACGAGTTGTCAGTGGTTTAAGGAACATACCACTGGATTCTTTGCGTGTGTGTGTGTGTGTGTGTGTGTGTGTGTTATGGGCGGGGGGGGGTGTGGGTTCGCACATGCGTGCGTGTGTGTGTGTGTGTGTTTGTGTGTCCAGGTGCATGCCTGTGTGTTTGTGCATTTGTTTGTGTACTCACATGTGTGTGTCTGTGTGTGTGTGTGTATGTGTGCGTGTTTGTCTGTGTGTGTGTGTGTTTACTCACATGTGTGTGTGTGTGTGTGTGTGTTTGTGTGTGTGTTCTCGCATGTGTGTACGTGTGTCCAGGTGCATGTCTGTGTGTTTGTGTGTGTGCTCTCACATGTGTGTACTGTATGTGTGTCCAGGTGCGTGCCTGTGTGAGCGGAGACATTGTGAAGGGCACTGATGCAACAGCCTACAAGAGCGGCTTTGTTCACAGCCTGGAGGACGATCCCCTCGGCTCCTCCCTGATCCCCGCTCTGGCTCCACTTAGAACCGGCTTCAGCCGGAGAACCGGCAGGTACTGGATCACAAAAACTCGTCACACACTCACCCCATCGCCCTTAAGGCCTTCTTCTTGGCTTTCATCCTGTCACATGATCTGAGACGCCAATCATCACACATCAGACGTCACATCTTCAAAATATACTTGAATATAAACGTCTTCAATAGCTCAATATTAAGATGTGATTTGTTAAGAACACGTTTAGCTATTTCCAACCGACCACTTCAAATAGAAAGTAAGGATAATTAAACGTATAAATAGCTTTTAAATACACCCCCACAGAGTGCAAAGACAGGCGTAGCTTGCTCTAGATAAGTTCCGTGGTACAGACGGGCCAGCCCCAGCACCTCCAGACAGCCTGATATCCTATTACAATAGCCTGGAGGAATTTTCAACTTTGCACATATTTCCGGTCACAGCTTGTAAGCGGGTCGCAGTACGGAGACTGGGAACTCAGTTGCCTTAATTTCTTTGCAAAAAAATGTGCTTTTTAGATGCCATGCCTTTTTAGGGCACGGCATCTGATAAGAATCTCTTCCTGAACAAAATACTACAGCTGAGTGTTGAGGCATGAGTACCACGATATGAACAGGCATGTAAGCTCTATTGTGTTTATAGGACGCTGTCTGGCCTGCACAGGGTGGAGGAACTGGTCCAGGGAGCTGGGGGTGTACACACTGTAATCTGGGTCATCCTCTCCGACCCAGCTGAGCGGTCTGGGTTTGTAGGTTAGCGGAAGGCAGCTGATCCACTGGAGGAATGAGGAACAGGGAACGGCAGAAACTTGAATCACTGAAGCGGCTCTTTCCCATGCCTGGATTTGGGTCTGACTCACGTCATTGTTTTCTTTGAGAGAAAACAGATAGATAGATAGATAGATAGATAGATAGATAGATAGATAGATAGATAGATAGATAGATAGATAGATAGATAGATAGATAGATAGATAGATAGATAGATAGATAGATAGATAGATAGATAGATAGATAGATAGATAGATAGATAGATAGATAGATAGATAGATAGATAGATAGATAGATAGATAGATAGATAGACTGTAAAACGCACTGTACGATGCCGTGACACACTGACATAAGACATGAGAGCGCTGGTCGACATGCTGGCTGGTACTGGTGTAACACTGGCCTACTTGTCGCCCCTACTCCCCAGCTGGAATGAGGCTTGTCGACGGGTAATACACCACTACTGCCTTCCAGTCACTCAACAGGAGGCTCCTGTACACTCGGGTTCCACCTGGTGCTGGTAGATGTCCATCTCTTACGGATCTTGTGTTTAATACACAAGGGTGTCATATTGTTGGACTTAGGGTGTCATATTGTGCATGGTTCCTCCTCTAATACGCTGATGGCATCACTTACAATACGGAATCAGGCCTTTTTTTGATAGCATGTCCTTTGTGAAGGTTTAACTACTAGCTCTGATTGACTGCATCATCATTACTGCATTTCCGACAGTGTGGGACAAAGGTTAATTACTACATCAATGAGTGTTCAGTAGCTCGTTAGTGATTGCAGTTAGGTAACATGGCTAAATTTTTTATGAGGCTCTGATTATGGTTGATATCTTATCTGAGATTTGGTAGTTTTTCTATGGTAGAAAAACTAAGTTGTGTGTATTCTTTGTATTCATTGGTTCCCTGGAAACCAACCTTACAATCGTAGCGATGAAACAAAACAAAATATGTCCACGATATGTTGAGAAGGCCATCATTGTCTTTATTTGACTTTCAACCTCTTAATGCGCCATCATCCAAAATGAAAATCAGTGTCAGTAAACATACATAGTCATGTCAGATGTAGGTGTGGCCTCAAACAAACAGACCAATCACCTTCCATCCCTAAGAACCACACAATTCTCCCATCTCCTTTTTTTTTTTCCGTTCTTTGTTGTTTCCATAAAACCATCTGCAAAACCAAAAACACAACATATTTTATACACAGTGAGAAAACAAGCAGTGGGTGTGGGGGGGGGGGGTCCTCGTGTTCAATAGTGGGACGTTACGGTAACAGCACATGAAGAAATGGAGAAAACAGTACAGTGTTGTCCGACGGCAGGGGTCATTTTACATTTATACACAAGTGCTTGAGAAGCCCAGCAGGGGACGTAGCCTCCCAGGTCCCGACAGGCCCTGGACCGTCCAGTATCAGAGCTTTATCTAGGATCAGGGTCGGGGCATCAGAGGAACAGCACAGGCACGTAAGGTAACAGATCACCGTTTCCTTAGAGAAGCTCAGTATGGTGGCTGTGCTGGCTGGTGGCTTGTAGACCACCAGACACCGTGGAGGTGTCACAGCGACTATAGATTGTGTTCCTATATTATCCTCACTGATCCCATGATCTGATAGCAGGAAGTATCAGATGATGGGAGGAGGTTCTTGATATCAGAGGGGTGCCGTGCTGCAGAACTGCAGAACAGATCGATGGGTCTCAGGGTTACCCTATCAGAGCTCAACAGGCCGTCCCTTTCTTTGATGATTCATTCTAAACCCATGTGGTATGTATCCCATAGAGTCCGTACAAATCCATAGGCTATCATCCTGTGGGCTTTAATGCAGAAATGGGCACAAAACAGGGAAATAATTACAGAGGGTCAGTAGACGGGAAGAACACGACATTGTTGATAAAGCTTTAAATGAATCTCAGCGCACAGCCCACAGCTGGTGACCATTTTAAGAAGGCCCCGTCGCAAGAAGCAATACGCTTCCCATTCAGTGCTTTTGGCGCTCAAACTCAGACAGCCCACCTCTGTTAACAGGGCATTCAAACGCTCAAGCTGTGTAATGGAGGGAGATGTGTTTTCATTGAGTCAGTGGGGGTCTGGGACACAGAATGGCTGTACATTAATCAGATTCATCCTGGGACACTCCACTTTCAAGATCCTCTTCAACTTTTTTAGGTATTTCAATTTTCTTCCCCCAAAGATTTCTTTGCAAAATATATATTTATATAAGATACGTAAATTGATATATCACAATCATGTACAAAACAAGTGCTTGAAAAAGTAGTGGAGATTGTAAAATAATAGACATGGTCTGGGGTCGGGGAGGTCAGAGGTAGGGTCCAAGGAAGAGGTATGGAACTTGGTATCTGAAGTTTTGTAGATGCCTTTGCTTCTTTGGTCTAGGGAATGGTCCCGTTTTTTGTTTGCATTTCATAAAATTAAGGCAGATAGCCACACATTTGTATGTTTTTTTGCTACAGTCAAATTCGTACCAAATTAACAGTACTGATAAAGCTTGAGAAAAGACAAGAGTTTTGTTTTCTGTTACTACATTCTTTGCTAAAAACAAGATTATTCACGATGGTGAATAATCGTGTGGAATTGAAGTACAAAAGGCTGTTCCATTCCCCCTCTCTGTGCATTAACAAAAGTGCTTCTGAATGAAGAGGGTGTAAGAAATGACATATCTTTACATTATATACAAATTAATATCACAGGGGTCTCAAAGTGTCCAGTCCTGTGTGATGATAGTGTGGGAGAAGTCCAGCTTCTTGTCCCGAGGAGGGGTTTCATGGGAGGGATGTGCTACCGAATGGAATGGAGGGCCTGACTGGTTTAACATGAGATAACCAGAAGCAGCTGTGCCCTCTGAGGCAGCTTAAGCCGCAAATGTCACTCAGTCTAGCTGTTCTGCGTCGTCCGTCCTGGACCCCTTTCCTGATGTAACCTGGGTGCTAATGCCCACCAAGCTATAGCTGTCCCTCACGTGGTTCTGTTGGGTAGCCAGGGCCAGGTAGGGGTGCTGGGGCAGAGAAGGCAGCATGGCAGAGAGAGGGGTGGCCGGTGACTCCTGAACAGAGTTGCTTCCGCTTGTGCTCATAGACCTGTGCTTCAGTCTGAGTTTGTGTGGTAAGGCAGTTCCCTTCACCTCCCCCTGAGAGTCCTTAGACTGGACCTGAGAGCTGCACGGGGGCGTGGGGGCGGCCGGCTGGTGGAACCTGACCAGATGCTGGTTTGGGTAGCAGCCCGCGTCGGAGCAAGATGAGGACGGAGGCTCGTCCTCGTCTGTGGATGCGTCTTTGTCAGAGCTTCGGGGGTCTCCGTCACTGGAAGAGGTGTCCTTGTTGGAGCCTCTTGAGTGTGGCTGGTAGAAGACCTCGCTCCGGCTCCCACCTTCATAGGTGAGCATTGGGGGCTCCTCATCTCGGTTGCCCAGGTATGAGTGGTGTGTCTGGGGGATGTGGGGGTAAAAGTCGGCCTGAGAGACACTCTCCCCCTCAAGGTGTTGCTGGTGCTGCTGGGGTGAGAGCTGTGCAGCGCTGAACGCCTGCGTCTCCTCGGCCTCACTGCAGCTGTCTGGGTACTCATACGAAGGGGAGTCTAGCGTCTTCCTCTTCATCTGCTGGGTGACCTCAGCCAGAGTCTCTGTGGTGGTCTCTCTGGACTGCTGCAACTTGCTAATGCAGCCGGGCCCTGAGATGCTGACCTGTTGCTGGGATTCGCAAGGCTCCAAGTCCTGGTTCCTCGCCATGCTCTCCACAGGATAAGGGGTGCTACTGGAGCGGTAGAGGATGACACTCCTCTGGGCAGGGGGGGCATGAGAGTGAGTCTGGCTTGGGGACATGAGGGCGGTACCGGCCTTCTCCAGAGGCTGTTGCTGGTGGTGTTGCTGGTCGTGGGGAGTTGGCCCATGATAGGCTCCAGTCTCCTGCTCCTGAGAATGATGCTGGCTCTGGTGGTGCGCAGGCATGGCGGCCAGCCCGCGGTGGATGTTGAACATGATCTGTGTGGTGGTGTCGTTTGTGATGTCCATCTCCGACGTCTCTCCCTCCTGCTTGATCTCAAAGCCCAGGGGCTCCGGGCTGTCCCTGGAAGAGCTGTCGGACATGTCGGAGAGCGAACCCCGCGGGGAGTACTTCACCAGCAGGCCTTCACCACGCACCGAATGCTCCGTCTCCGAGGAGTCTGAGTTGATCATGACCTGGGAGCCACTGGAGTAGCCGCTGGAGTAATAGTGGGAAGAGGAGGAGGAGCCTCCGAGGCCTGATGCGTTGGCTGCACTGAGCTGCTGGCTCTGCTCCATGTAGGCGGCGGTACTGATGAGGCCGAAGCGCAACTTGAGCTGCAGGAGCTCCGTCTTCAGCCGGACGTTCTCGTCGTTCAGCGCCATGACGCGGTTCTCCAGCACCATGTCGTTCAGCCGGCGCTTCTCACGGGACCGCTTGGCCGCCTCATTGTTCTTGCGCCGTTTCTCCCAGTAGGAGGCGTCCTTCTTCTCGTCGGAGATGAACTCGCGCTTGCGCCGGCAGCTCATTCTGACCTTTGGTTTGGCGGGTCGTCCGAGGCGACCTGGAGCTCCTGGGTCTGATGTGAGAGACTCTTCTAGATCGGCCTCTGGACAGCTGGATTCGTTCTCCGAATTTTTGTTTAACTGTGTCAGAGATGAACTCAGACTTTCCATTCTTGTCCTGTTGCAGCCAGTTTTAAATCTTGCCAGACCGACTGAGTAAAAAAAAATAGGTCAGATGGTTTGGGGCAAGGGGAGTATGGCGATAACCTGGTTCAAAATACAGTTTCTAT